>NW_020230078.1:347500-402500 GCF_003227715.2 Harpegnathos saltator
ACATCATCTCAATCGGACACAACACAAGTACAGTCACGCGTCGTCAATTATCGGCGAATCAATATCAAGCCGAGAGACACGAGCATCCTTTGGACGACCGAGTCTTCGTCGGCACGAGATCAGGATTCGGCGATTTTAGCTCGAAGCTAGACCTCGCGAGCGAGTAAAATTACGCTCGAACGAAGAACGCGGCGATCTTCGTTGCGATCGACGAGCGGCGGCGACCTAACCTAGCGATACCAGCGAGCTCTCCCGCAGGATCAATGCGGACTATCAACCCTCGACGCTATCGAGCGAGCGAGCGAGCCGCTCGACAGTAACGGAGCAACGCGTCGATCGCGCTGACTACGCCGAGTGAGCCTCGACGAGGACGGAGCTCGTGAGCGTCACGAGAAATCACGCGGTTGTACGCGTCGTGAGCATTGCGCCGCAATGTTGAGCACAATGTCGCCAAGCGCTATCGTCAACGAGCGCGCTGCAGGCGGTCGATGAATGCGAGACGCGGAGAAATCTGGCGGCGCTAGGGAACGGAAAAAAAAAGGAGCTATCGCGTCGTTTTCAGGCATAAAGCGACGGATTTATAATGATCGAACGTGCGCGCCGCTTGCATGCGCCGCGCATTTTACAATTTAAATAAAAATTTCAACTTTGACGCGGACACACAGTGTTCTCGCATCATGAATATTTAGCAGCCAAAGAGAGACGCTCGGTTGCGTAACCGCCTTCAACTTGGACCGAAAGCTCCTGCGCGCCAAGGACATTACTCGCGCGATACCGCCACCTTGCCGAGCGTTACGTCGAGAGACTCGCTCGAGCGACAATTCGACACCGCGGGAATATCGAAACGCCGATACATACACCTATTTTTCGCGGCATTGATATTTTTTATTACCAGTAATCGGCGCGCAACTGAAATATCCTCCAACTCGCGCGACAAAGTCGGAGACGTTGAGAGAGAGAGAGAGAGAGAGAGAGAGAGAGAGAGAGAGAGAGAGAAATGGATGTACTTCCGTCACAGCATAATATCGATCGCGGTAGAACTTCCCGCTGAGACTCGCGCGGATTACGTCGAAAGAAAAGAAAGGAGAAGGAAAAAGAGACAAAAAAGATACGCGGGAGAAGAAACGACGGGGTCGTGCGATTAAGTGACGAAGTAATATGCACACGCATGTGCGCTCTAGAAGGGAGAAGGAAAGCCGCCGCCGCCGCCGTCGCCGTCGCCGTCGCCGCGAAGAAACGTGCGCGCAAAAACACATTGTCTGCGAGCGCGCGGCCGCGCCGCGCCGCGCCGCGAGGCGAGCGAGGTGCTTTCGCGCGAGCGAGGACGTAGCCGCGCGTGACGTAGTCGCGGCGCGGCGAGAACGCGCGTGTGGAGGGCAAAGGTAGGTGTATCGCGGCGTGCTGCCACCTGCGTGAGAGCGCGCGACTCACCGCACGTGGTTGGCCTTTCGCACGCAATAAAACGTGCCCGCCGCCAAGTCGCGTGCATTACGAAGGACCTCGGCGACTACGTCCATCCTATACGTCCGTTCGTCGCCCGTTGTACGCCCGAGACGGACGGACATCCCCGCGTAGACGTAGACGTTCCCGCGGCGCAAGTCGCGGCGGGTTCGTTGCACGAGGAGATACCACGTGTCGTAGAGTATCGATACTTTGCTCGCGGTGCACGGCTCGATAATAATCGGTTATCGCTGTCGAGAAGGTGGTGTCGAATGAGAGCTACGAGGGTGCGCGCTCCGAGTCCCGTGATTACAGACGCTAACAGTTTTCTTTCCGAGGGGGGGGGGGGGCGGGGGAGGGGGGCTGCTGCTCGGGCATCCGTCTTGATCACGGGGCTTTTCAGGGTAAGTATCAGACAGGCCATTAACGATAAACGTCCAACGTGTATAAGACATAAGTTTGGCAGCCGAGTGGGTATGTATCCTTCTGTTTCACGGGCTGATAGACCAGCCGGCAATCTTCAACGGCGCGCTCGTACGTATGTAGAAGCTAGAATTTTATTCGACTTCGGAATATCGCGATGAAACATTGCTCCCGGGAGATTTGTCTATTTGCGAAAAAAGGTCACTCGGATAAGGATTGCTTGAATAGAAGAGGCGTTCCCGAAGGTAGCTGAAAGAGCGAGGCGCATGAACGCGAGAGTCGTAGGTAGTCGCGCGCCCGAGGACCACCTCGCTAAGGTTTCTTATTACTGAATGAGCGCCGATATCTGCTCCGCGTACGCGGAGTAACCGCTTTTTACCGTCGTCGCCGCGCGCGCACGTTGCCGACTCCCGTTTGCATACGATAAGCGGTCGTCGTTTCCCCCACCACGCCGCGCGGCCGCGCGGCGTTTAGTAGACACGCTGCTATCTCCAAAGGGAGTCTGCCTGGCTGTATGCACTTGGCAAAAGAGCGGTGCCACCTGTGTGTAGGCGCGTGAATTTATAGCTCGTGGGAATGTCGCGAAGGGAGAGAAAGGGAGGAGCAGACCGCGAGAAAGACGGAGATAGCGCGGGGGGCAGGGATAGGCTAGGAAGGGGCGACGAGGGGTGCGAGGGATGACCCGAACCACGTGGCGATCTATTTGTCACGCGAGAGCGGTCACTATCGCGTTAAGTTTGGTTAGGCAATCGATGGATCTTGGCCGCGCGACCGAGCCGGCGCCTTTCGCGAGACCAAAATACTAGTCGCGCGCGCGCGAGAGAGAGAGAGAGAGAGAGCGGCCTGCGTACGAAAAATGATATTTTGCGAATCGACGTGTGGGACTGGCGAGCGTCCCGATGACGACGCAGACAGCCGGGAAGAGTCTCGGATCCGAGCTTTTCGAGTTAGTGGTATGCTTCTCGCTAAGAAACATGCAGTCCCATGGTACCCCCCGTTAGGTTAGAACCAAGCATCGTTCTCCGTTTCAAAATCATCTCAGAGAAAGTCACGTTACTGATCTACTGCCGCTCGGTAGAAGCAGAATCTCGAGTCTAGTTGCCCTGAAAATCCACGCTCGCTGAAAATTGACAATGGTAAAATATCATATCCACTTGGCCTATCTATTAAGTCTCGTCTTCGTCGAAGCTCGTTAATGCTCGACGTCGCATAAATATACAACTAGATTTCGCCTCGTATAAGTATGCGCCAAGATGATTTCGATTTCAAAAAACCTCATCGGAGAGAGAGGGAGAGAGAGAGGGAGGGAGAGAGAGAGAGAGAGAGCGCAGCGTGCCTATCGACCATCACCTTTCCTAGTTCTCTTCGGGTATCCAACGCGTGGTCGCGCACTTGCACTCGAGTGATGCCTAGCGCAGTCACCGTGAGCACACGCGGTACCATGTTGCTCGTAGACAGCTCTCTTGGTGGCCTTGAAGTAAATATCATCGCGCGCTCGCGCGGCACATACATACACACGAGGAGAACGATACTAAGGCCTACGATAGTGGTGAAGAGAGAAGGAGAAGGTAGGGGGATATATAGGCCTGAGATCGACTATCGCGTCACACCCTCGCGTCCTTTTCTATCTGTCTAGCACCTTTTTCCGCCGCCCTTCCTGCTTCGTTCTATTTCTATTTTCCGTCTTTTTGCCATCCCCGTGCGCGCTTCACCCCCTCCTCCACCAATCCTTTTCCACTGATCTCCCTCTCTCTCTTCCTGCAGCTCTCTTTTTCCCCGCTCTCCCTACCACGCTGGCCTCCTTCCCCGTGTATATATATATATATATATGTATAGCCATGTACATATATACATACATATATATATATATATATACGTGTATATACAGATATATATCTCTATCCTGCCGCATCCTCCTCTCGCTCCCACCACCGTCAGCTCGTTTGATTCCGGTTCGATGGAATGCTATACGATCTTAGGAAGCGAAGGGAGGAGATGAGAGAGAAGATGGAGAAGCGAGGAGAGGGGGAATAGGGGAAGGCGGGGGGCCAGGGAGGGCGGGGCGGCGGGGTGAGGACGAGGAAGAGGAAGAGAGGTGGGAGGGAAAGACGGAGGGAGTGACGAGAAAACAAGGTGGGGGAAAGGAGACGAGAGTGGGAGTGCCGAAGGAGAGTGTACGAGGGGCTGCGTACATGTACCTTCGGTACTCTAGGCGCACACGGTTGATATACATGCAACGTTGATCGTTAAAAGAGGATTTCCATTACCGGGTCAGTGCCGGACAGAGGCGACGACGACGACGCTCTGTTCGTCGTTGTCGCCGCTGTCGTGAAATCGCGCGAGTCGCCGCCGAGAATTAACCGAGAGTACGCTGATTGCCGGGAGAGCGCATGAAATTACGCCGAATGCGCATCCTCGCCGTCGGCGGACACCTTGCTTCCAATAACGTGGAAATGACCGCATTATTGGAATTGTAAAACTCCATTAAATAATCGGTCATGAATAATTCGTAAGGATTTACATGTAACCCGTCGTTAGACCTCATTACCCCCTTGTTGAAATTGGAGTTATCGTCGTCACGTAAACGCGACACGACGCTTCGCGCCGCGATTTCGAGGGCTATTTCAAGCGCAAAGCAGCGGATCTCGCGACCAGTCATAAACGAAAGTCACGCTATTTTTAGCGTGTGGAGCCATAAACGACGTGGCCCCACCCGATTGGTCTTAAACGGACGAAAGGATTATCTCGGCTCTCGGTTTTATCCAAGTTTATCCAAGCAATCATTGGCATTCATTGTGCCGATAAACTGCAGAATTGCTATATGACTTCAAGATACACTTGACCATCATCGGGGCGGTACGCGTGGACGTTACGAATCGATACTGTTGCGGAGAGCATTTTCGAGTCGACTGTCGAGGACCTCAAATGTTCTCACACTGTGCGTCTGTTGATTGAAGAGCCCGAAATTATCTTGTTTTCAACCAACATAATTCCCCCCGCCCTCCCCCCCTCTCTCTCTCTCTCTCCCCGAATCACGGCATTTGATTTTTCCTACATTTCCCAAGATCTATCCTTGTCAAGCTGTCGCGCGTAGCTCTTGCTCGTAATCATCAAGACACGACGTTAGTTAGATCCGAGAATATCCGAGAGTCAAAACGGAGCGGAGCGCGCAGAATTGTCGCGGCGCCTCAGGTAGCGCCGCCGCGCCGCGCCGCGCCGCGCTGTCGGAGCCTAACCTCGCGCCGATGTGTCGCGATGCGGCACGGTGCTCCGACTAGTGTTCGCGGTGTCCGTGACACTCGTCGTCGAAAGCCACCACCTCGCGCGCCGGAGAATACACGCATATCCGTGAGGCATAGGCGCCACGCGGCGCGGCGCGGCGCGGCGACGGCTCCTTCAAACGCCGCGCTATCCACGTGGTTCCTAAACGCCCCTCCCTTCGTGTTTACGATCCCTTCTACGGCCGCCCGCCTGCCGCTCGCCACACCGCCGCTACCCAGCCCCTCTTTTTACCGATAGGGAAGGTAAACAGCCGTCGAGTGTCACCTGTTATTGCTCGTACGCAAATAGGCTTCATTCATGGTCAACCGTCGTGCACGCGCGTACGCCCCCGCTGCTTCGGATGCCGAAAATGTCCGCGCTCCGAGCGCTGCGCTCAGGAGGCCGTTTCTGGCCCCGAGGGCGGAGGGGGACATGAGCTATGAAGCAAGTGAGATGCAAGTGCTTTTTCGACGCTAATTAGAGGCCGCGAGAGAGAATACGCCGGAAGCTTGAGCCACCTTTCGATCGCACCGCGTCCAACCGCGGCGGCGGCGCGTGCGTAAGTTCAAGAATCTTTCCCGCGAGACGTGGAATTCTCGAGAAAACTTGAGTGGACTCGACGTACCGTCCGATATCGTCAGCGGTCAAAGTTTGATCCGATGTCACGTATGTGCACTGTATTATCATACGGACCGCATCATTATTTTCTGCGCAATCTGTCGCGTTGCCTCGAACTCGATGAGACACGGGACTTTTACGTGCTCTCGTACTGAATGCGGCGGGAATGTGTGTTACGCCGAAATATTTATTGTATCTGTCCAACGGCAGGGGCGGGGGCGGGGGGGGGGGAAGAGGAGGTGGCATAATGGTACCGCATCCGCCGTGTGATTTCTAGCCGTGAGCGAAGCGGCTTCCCTCTTCAGTAACGGTAACAGCGACATTACTACATATGTATATGCTTGCGATACATTTATAACGATATTTAAATGTTATCGCGATAGCATCGGCTTCTCTCTCTCTCTCTCTCTCTCTCTCTCTCTGCCAGTACGTTCTGGAGCTCATTCCGAGTGACAGATGGACGTCCGGCGGACGCGCACCTCAGCGCGAACCTCGCCGGCAACCGAGCCGAAACCGACTGAGCCACGGAATGGAAGCAGCGGCGGCGACTACACGACGACGACGACAAAGTGCATCGCTCGTTGCACCGCCAGCCGCGGGGCGCCACGGGGAAGAGAGCGTGATGGAGCGTACGAAAGAGAAAGAGCGAGCGAGCGAGCGAGCGAGCGAGCGAGAGCGAGACAGAGAGAGAGAGAGAGAGAGAGAGAGAGAGAGACGAGCGCACAACGAGGTGAATCCCCAGTGTGGTCGAAAAGGATGGATGTGGAAAGTGCACGAGGGGCAGCGGAGATCGGGGGGAGGGGGGAGGGGGGAGGAGAGCACGACGCGGGGGTTGAGGCACGAGGAGTAGTACACATCGTGTGCCGGTTGTGCAGAGGTGTGGCGGGGAGGGCCGAGGGAGGTAGGAGAGAACATCCACAATGCAGCCGACACACACTCGGACGAATTCACGAACTTCGGCCGGTTCTCTCGTACACGCTCTCCTTCCCCCCTCCCTCCCTCCCACCGTGGGAACTCTCCGCGTCACCCTCCGCGTCATCCAGCGGAGTCGGGTGAGCGTTGTCTCTCTCTCTCTCTCTCTCTCTCTCTCTCTCTCTCTCTCTCTCTCTCTCTCTCTCTCTCTCTCTCTCTCTCTCTCTCTCTATCCCCCTATCGTACCCCCTCGCACTCTGCAAACTCCCTCCCGATCCTCCCGCTCGTGTGTGTTTATACCGCACTTTATGGTACATACGTACATGTATACGTCGCTCTCGTGACGCGCGTAACGCGAGAACCTCTCACGCATACGCGCGAGTCCTTCCTACGGCGCGCGCCGTAGAAAGTACATAAACCGTCCTCATTCACGTCGATATCGTCAACTGTTGCTTCCTCCGTCGTCGCGCCGGTGGGTAAGCCGCCGCCGCCGCCGCCGCCGCCGCCACCGCCACCGCCGGCCGCGTGTGTCCCGCGTGTTAAGGCGGGCTCGTTCCGGAGAGGCACGCGACTCTCCAAACAAGGATAGAGGGGAGGACCGAGAAAGAGAGAGAGAGAGAGAGAGAGAGAGAGAGAGAGAGAGAGAGAGACTGCGTTAAACCGCTTCGTAAGGAAGTAAAGGGTCTCGCACCTGTGCGACATTTGTTCCCGGCAGGAGTAGTGTTGTGACACGGAATGACACGTCGTCAGTTTCATCTCACTTATTGCGTGGGAAGATAAATCACAGGGAAAATCACTGCGAGTCAAAGAGGAAAAGCGCTCAATTTGTGTTTCGCAACAATGTCGTTGACAAGGGACGAAAGTCTCGGCTGTGGTCAGCACCTGCTGTTTGACCGGTGAATTCGCGGTGTGTCCTGCCGCGAGAGCGTCCGGGAGCAGCAGGTGCCATTGTGTCGCGGAGGTACCTCTGTCGTCGTCGTCGTCGTCGTCGTCGTCGTCGTCGTCGTCGCCGCCGCCGCCGCCGCTGCCGTCGGCTGATTCCTGGTAGCCATTAACCGGCAGTGGGCGTGAAATTCGCCCGCACAAAAGGCCCGTGCGGTCTCGTTAATGGAGGGGATAGAGAGAGAGAGAGAGAGAGAGAGAGAGAGAACGGGGCCGCGAAACTCTCCGTTCACATCTCGCTCGCTCTCTCTCTCTCTCTCTCTCTCTCTCTCTCTCTCTCTCGCTCCGTCTCTTTCTCTATCTCTCTCTCTCTCTCTCTCTCTCTCTCTCTCTCTCTCTCTGTTCTTCTCCTTTCGCGCTTAACCTTAACCTACCGCAAGAGAGGACGAGAGAGTTTCGCGCGGCGCGCGACTCGATTAGAACGCGACGCATCTCCGGACCCGCCGAGGGTTCGCGAGGTGTGTGTGCCGCCGGCTTGATTCAAACACGGCCCGCGGATTTAGGGCGCTGCGAGCACCACAACCTTAACCTTTGCGCGAGCAACGCGGTAGCGAGTGTACCAACACCGCGATCATTACTCAAACGGCGGGTCGTTCAACTTTGGAGATAAAAATACATTTGCGACGTGTCTCACGTCGGCTGACGGCCGACGGATTTACAAAGACTTGTGTTTTTCCACCGCAATGCCGGACGTAGAATATCCAGCTGGACCTTGACACTTATCTTGTTTATCTTGTCGTATTCATTTCCTCATCTCACTTGTGTCTCTCACTCCTGGCTTTATTCCTCGGCGCGCTTTTGGAAACGTGGCTATTTTATCGCGTTATGAAGTATGCAAGGATAAGTGACAATCGTTGTGTAATCAAATTGGTGGTAAAATTATTATCAACGTAACGTTCCAGAAAGATGATGCGTCAGGTGTCTCGCTCGTAAAACGTAACGTGCTGTACCGCAAAAAGCTAACAAGAAACCATTCACGCGGATGAGTTTATACACGAGTATGTGTTGTGCGTCTCTCTATGAGCTCGCGAGGCATCGCTAACGGTTACGGTTTTACGGAAGATTCCCGCGAGTGAAGACGCGCGAAGGAAGCTCGGATGAGACGAGGTTGCCCGACCAAATTCGCTACACGGAGAAAAAGCGATCAGCTGGACGAACCGATTTTCTGCTGAAATACGAACGATTCAGAAATTCCAATTAAAAGTATTCCGATATTCTGCTCGAGTTAACTAGAGATCTTAAAAGATCAGACTGAATTTTCTGACAACGAATCGATCGAAATCTCTGTATCGTTTACATTTCGTTGGAAAGTTGATTCATTTAACCTAACATCTTTTTCCTCCCATGTATTCTTCCGTGGTTCCGTTCCGTAAGATGGTTACGTTGTGAGTACCACGCTCACAGATAAGCGATTTTTCGTTTACACATTGTACGAAATATTACAATGACATATTTTTATCGTTATGTTACATAAAATATCGTATTGCACTTTTGCACGCATACGTCCTCACCGCATTCACGTATGCGGTTACTTTCCTACACATATGAAGTGCTGGTGAAGTGACGGATATTAGAAAAGAACCAATTATGTGGCGTATTTCGCACGTTTCTACTTTCTAACTCAACATACCCTTTGTTTCTGTGCATTTTATGGTGGTTGCAGATTAAGATGCTGGAAAGACAGAGAACGTAACGCGTTTCTCGAGCGACGCTTTCGAGAATGACAGACACAGAACGCGGAGCTCTCATTACCGTCAAGATTACATCCCACTGATATCCGCAGAATTTAATTGGCTTAGAGCAATTCTTAGAGGAAAACTCTACCGAAATCTGCAAAATAACGAAAAACTATCGAATCAAAAAGGGGGGTGAGGGGAATATCGACGAATGCATGACAGATACATGACAATGACTCCTAAGAAGAAAATAAGAGATGTACACAAATGCAAAAGGACAGGGAATAAAGATATCGGTCTCGAAGAGCGGAGAAAAGAGAGAAACAAAAGAAATCTGAGCGATGTAATTGATCCCCACCGTCCGTCTTTCGACGGACGCATACAGTTCACGCATGATCGACGTATCAATTACGGGGGCGACGGGCGAATTTTTCAATCGCCGTGAGCCATACGCGTAACGTAAACAAAGCAATGCGCGACAACGCGGAGTCGATGCGAGGCGGGTACGATGGCGCACCACGTGTCGCACGGTGTCTCCGTTTCGACGGAGGAGGATACGACGGAAAGTGGGATCGAGAGGAGGGTGGAGGCAGACGGCGGGCGCGTTACTACAATATTCGTAATTCGATTCGTGATTCATCGATTTCGCGGGCGCGACACGCCGCGCGCGTCGCGCTCGCGGTGGCCAGACGTTTTTACGGCAGAGACCACGTGTCTGTCTCGAATTTTATTGCCGGCCGGCCGGCCGGCCGGCCGGCGGGTGTTGCGACAAACACGACTCCCCCCCAACTTGGCGCTCTTACTCTCCTCTCTGTCATTAAAGTCGCGTTACACGAACATTGTATTTTTCAAACTTCGTACTTCGAGTGACGCGTTTGTCCCGGGGGGAGAGAAGAATAAAGACGCGTACACTGCGCGACACGCAAATACCGCGCGCTCGAGTAAGTGTGTCCTCTGTAAACTCGCGAATTTAATACGGCACTGGCGAGAGCGATATAAGTTGAAAACTACTGCTGCACAGATCGAGACGATAACCTCTCTACTCGGTGACGATGCACGAGCAGACGGGAGCAAAAGTTAAACGCAACGGGCGGACCTGCGTCAGAAGAGGTCGCCAACTAAATCGCAACGTCGACACGGCGCGATATCGTGTTGCCTAACCGGATTGCAAGGACTTGATATCAACGAGAGAAAAGTATTAATACTGCACAACTGTGTCTAGACAGCTCACATTTCAGAGAAGAGACACGCACGAAAGTGCGTACGGTTAACAATTGGCTAGCGAAAGAAACGAGAAGAAACAGAGTCTTTTTCCGAAAATCCCTCATTGCTGGACACGATCGACACGCTACGGCTTAGCAAGAGTAACGAAAGTCGAAAAGTTGAGAATTATATCGACCCTAGCGACAGAGTGAGTGAGAGAGAGAGAGAGAGAGAGAGAGAAAGAGAGAAAGAGAGGCGCACTGCCAAGATCGGAGCGCACATCGTCGCACAAATTCATCGTCGAGTGACGCCGCGAGAGTTGCGAAAGCTTGAAAAGAGATATCGATGTATCATTTACCGTGCAGTAGTAACGGCGAGCGCTCGATCAGACTCGCCGCAATCGAGAGAAAGAGATTCAGCTAGGCAGCGCGATTACACACACAGAGAGAGAGAGAGAGAGAGAGAGAGAGAGAGAGAGAGAGAGACGCACGCGCTCGCACGCTCGCGCGCGGGAACGAACGCTCGAGCGCTCCCCATGCATTTAAAACGGGGACGCCGGCTCGTAAATCACGCGGTAGAACGGAGTCCCGTCGCGTAGCGTAACGGCGGAGGTGTCCGTCCGTCCGTCCGTCCGTCCGTCTGCCGTCTCGTGGTTGCCGCCGCCACGTGGTTTCTGCGGCAAAACTATGCGGCCACCGCACGCCGGCCCGGCGAATTTATGAATGGGAGAAGCCTATTGACAGATCGCGCGTCGATAACTCTCTCGTTAATGGCCCGTGATGGTGGGCGAGGGCCGGAGGGGCGAAGGAGGCGGAGGTGTGCGGAAGGGAGGGTGGGAGGTAGGGGAAACTTGGACTCACTTTGTGCCGACTCGCGGCGCGACATGCCGCGTCGCGTCGCGTCGCGTCGTGTCGCGCCGACGGGTCATTGCGACATGCATCGAAGTAACGTGCGCGCACGTTCGATCGGTCGAAATAATCCATCGGGAAGAGTCTCGCCGCGCTCTCTCGGCGTGTCCGTCTCGCGCGTAGTACGCCAGGCAGAAAGGGGGAGGGGGGCGAAAAAGAGAAAGAGAGAGAGAGAGAGAGAGAGAGATGCAATTTCAAAACGTAATTTCAAGGGTGATTATAGCCGCGCGCGCGTGGATTCTTTCAATCGAGAGGATAAATGTTGCCTGACTTATTCATCATTTCAGCTGCGCGGGAGTTTTGAAGTGCGGCTTTTATCGCGGGTGAAATTGGGACACGTAACTAAATTTTGTTCATCACCTTGGGCGAAGTGTGTCGGAATAAACGTACCGTCGATTTGGAGAAGTGGGATTCGTTCTCAAATTACGGATTGAGGCTATTATGAAATTAGCATACAACAATGTTTTTCGTCAGCGGTTTACCTGTCGGTGTCAAATCAAACACGCGCTCCAGTATCGCCGCGCTGCTTACGTCGATAATACGGAAATACATCGCGAACAGAAATAGATTTCGCGGAGGAGTTATGTCACACGGACTGCGCTCCGCGATGCGAATCGATGTTGGCTGTTCTCGGTAGAATTTGTTGTTAACAATGCTCGACAAATCGACACGCGTACTTTTGCACTGTGCGTAGTGCGGTGTCTCTGTTCGCGATTCTTTTCAGATTAGCAGATTAGCAGAGTTTATTTACGTCAATGAAATTTCAAGAACGGACAAAGGCTAGATGCGTAGCTGTATACCGTCTAGTGTGTCTGTGTGTGTGTGTGTGTGTGTGTATACGCGGACGTGTGCGTACGTGAGAGAGAGAGAGAGAGAGAGAGAGAGGAAGAGAGAGAGGTCTGCCTTTAATACAAAATTTTAAAAAAACGACTTAACGACTTAAAAAACGATTTAATAAATCGATCGGTAGAACGATATAATTGTTCGTGGAAGATATTAAAATATCGTATATCTTTGGGCGTTGGATGAGATTTAAGAAATTTTGAAAAATTTTGAAAATTTACAAACATGTAAAATATCCATGCAAAAGTAGCAAACATGATTTCTTATTTATTGGCAAGTCGTTAATCTCTGACCGATATTAACGTAAAGTGATAGTTGTGACATGAAAGGCGCCGTTAGAACCAGTTTATTATAACTCGTCATTACAAAATGTCAAGGTATACTTTTCTCATGGGAATGCAAACCGCGGTAATCCGTAAGTGAACGCGTTGGAGTACAAAGTACTCGTCAGCGTGCGTCTCTCGTAAATGCGAAAAAGGATGCGACATTTAGAGTAGCTCGATCGGTTCACGCGTTAATCACCTTTTAAATAAATCTACTATTTGTTCAGATCATAGCGGACGATGTGCGTAAAGAAACAAGAAATATATTGAATTGTAGTTAAAGTCAACTCTTGCTGAAGAAAGAATGAAAGATGCAGTCGAGCACGTAATTACATTCTTAGATTATGAATACGAGAAGAGCTATTGTAATTACAGGAACAATAACAGCTGGTGAAAAACGGAAAATGATATTCAATACCCCTCTCCCTCCCCCCGCCCACGTACTTGCTATTTTTCCTGATTAGATCTTTTTTTTTTTATTTTAATCTTACTCCCCTTTGGAAAAAATAATAATGCCCGTTCGACCTCGCGAGTTATCGATTTGTTTATTTCTCTCGAATTTATCCCGATTTTTAGCGCGGGATTAAGGGTCAAAGTGCGCGTACGAATTTTTCCGTTCAAGTTCAACGATGCGCCGGCGACGCGCGCACGCTGACAAAACCTTTTGTCGTGTACGACGCGAAACCACGTGGAAAAACTGCTGGTTTTGTCGGTCATCGGGCCACCGATGGCACACCGACCGTCGGAAGCGCCGAAAAACGCTCCCTCCCTCCCTCCCTCCTCATTCTCCCCGCGCCACCCACTTTCATCCCCTAGACGCTGCGCACGCTGATTTATCGTCAGCCGAATTGTGGTAGACGCGCCCGCGCTTACATTCGTACACCAATTTTATGCCCGTTACACGCAAGATTAGAATCGCAGCGGACAAGTCGCAACTGCGGGCTTTTCTTTGGCCGATGACGAGAATCGACGAGTAATCGATGCTTTATCGATTCTTAGTTCAGTCTCGTTCGAGTCGAGTCGTCACTCGATCGAAATTTTCAGATCGATGAGAGAAGATCGGTATATCGAAGAGACATATTGTGTATTTGCTTTGGATAATCACGCGACAAACGTATCGGAAGATCGTCTAGGTTACTAACGATTTTTATATAATTCCTACCAACTCCTCCTGATCCATCTATTTCTTGCAGAGTCATGCAAAATTAACGCCTATGATGCGAAGAAATAGTTTTTTAACGATCCAACGAATTGCTTGGGACGAAATGTTATTTATGTATCTTGTTTAAGAGATCACTCGAGAGACGAATGATCCTCTATTGCATTCAACGGTTCGACCTGGATGATCGGTGTCGTCTGAATATACTTTAAAGCGAGTTTGCACAACTCGCTTTAGATGCTTTGTCTGAAATCATCAAAAGCGAGCGTTGCCTTCACGCACATTACGATGAAATTTCACACAGGACCTACTAGCTAGTCACCGTAATAAAACAATAGTCATAATCGATATATGAAACGTGACAGTAAACATTTCTTGTGACATCTGAAGTCCAAGTGACAAAGTTAATAATAAAATTTTTGTTACTGACTTGCGACGAAATTATTTACCACGGGCGAATAAATCAAATTTGGAGGCTAAAAAGCAATGTTAAAAACAAAACACAGCTTGTTTGAGTTAAAAATGATTTTCAAATCGAGCTGAAATCCCTTCATTTATCATTAATAGAATATTTATTTCAGTTAACATATAATTCCAAGACAAAAAGATAATGTGCTAGTGTCAGTTTATCTTGGAATATTCCTATGTGCTTAATTACGTCCCCGTGGGGAAGCGAATTTCTCTGCGAGAGCAGACACCACCTAGCGGCGACCACGGAAGCTCCGTATCTTGCCGAGCTAACATATTTTTAATATCATTCAAAAGGATCTCATCCCGTGACCGAAACGCATGTTTGTCTTAATAATATAATTTGTATTTTGTAACGATTATTAATTTTATTTATACGCGTACCGTCAATATTATTGCCCTCACTTTTGTTCTCACATGTTTTTGTATCTTTAAATTAAAATATTTTCTTATCTTCATCTACTTGTTTATATTTTCTTATTTTAAGACGGTAGACGAATTAAAATTGTATATATATAATTTCACTTTAATGTCTCATTTTAATTAATATAGTCCAATATCTTTGAAACTATGGCTGTAATAAAAAAAAAAATGTTTCACATAAAAGTTAAAAGATTTTTGAGACAAACAATGCTGATATTACCAATTTTTTATCTAAACCGCAAGTTGATAATAATATCAACTAAAAAGAAAAACGCTTTTTGTAAAAACAAACAAGCTTCGTCTGGAACATTTTTTTGTTTAAGGCGCCTTTTTATCGAGAGCTGTATATTGCAGACGAAGTATATCCTTAGAAAGATTATTCACTCAAATGAAATATTTCCATTTGTTTGTTTCAATTATTCTCTTGATTAAGTAAATCTGTTTACGCTGCAGGATTTATCCAAAGTATTGATGAACTATAGCAGCACATTGTAAATTCGTCTGATACTTCTACAGAATCCTCCTATTATTTTTTATCAAATTTGATAATTTCTGAGAAAGCGTGCTGAAGCATATATTGCTACCAGAGATAGTCCCTTTGAACAGTTCTTATAACTTTACATGAGTTGGATGCTAATTTAGTTACAATTATGTTGGGTTATGTGTTCGCAAGTTTAAATTAGTATAACTCGCTCTAATGGTTGATTTTCGAGCCTGTTTATTGAACCTTTTCGGTTTGTTTGCACTTAAATCCAGACACCCCATATAAGTGGGGTGGATGCTTATATATTTTTTTAAATATATTATAATATTATAATAATAAAATATATTAATATATTATAATGTCAAAATATAAGTATGCACCCCATTTATATATATTTTTTAAGCTCTCCCGTACTGCATTTAAATCATAAAATAATCTATTTTGATCGTTGCGCTTTGCGTTAAACATGTAGGGTATTTTATTTCTATCTATCCAAAAATCTTCTTCCTCTTTTATTTTTACTGGGGCGCTGTACTATGTAAGTGTACTACGTAATCGTATGCCTGCATGAATTACTATACGGTAAACTGATTGCTGTATGTATTGTTTTATATGACTCATGTGTTATCGGTACCACCACACTCTCTGCTGTATACAATTTTTATTTACATGCGTTTCGGTCTCTTCACATTTCTTGCAGCTACCTTGCTTACGTGTATTTTTGTGTATATTCACACTTTATCTATTGTTTTGCAAAACGGAATTTGTTCCCGTTAAATAAATAAATAAATAAATAAAATCTTAATAAGTTGGGTATTCTCTGTGGTATCGCTGGCGATTGTTTTTTGTTAGGAAAAGAGAAAAATTCGAGACCAAACGATGACTGCATTATTTTCCCGTTGAAAAATATATCAAGAAACAATTTACATGACAGTGGCGTAAAATTACAACTCTAGCGCCTCCTCTCGGTGGATTACGACTCTCGCGATGATATCGCGCCCCTCTCCTTCGATTTTGTCGCAAAACATTTCGCGTCGCTCAAAGACCTCGTGACGAAAAACAATCGCTAGGAAACGGGAAAGCGAAGAGGAAAAGGGAAAAAAGGACGAGGGCAAAAGAGAAAGAAAGAAAGATAGAGATAGAGAGAGAGAGAGAGAGAGAGAAACAGAGAGAAAAAGAGAGTAAGAGAGGAGAGAGTTAGTGGAGAACTTCGAGAGAGAGAGAGGGGGGGAGCGAGAGAGAGAGAGAGAGAGAGAGAGAGAGAGAGAGAGAGAGAGAACGGGAGAGCGAGAGACGCGGCAAAAGCGAATATGTCTTTAAAAACACCCCTCTAGACCAGATCGGGTTGTTGTCGTCGTGGTAACCATGACGACGCTGCCCCTTGATGGTTGGTTATAACCGTACCCCCACCCTAGCGTCTCTGAGCCGACGCTAGATTTCCTCGCGGCGCTGGCCAAGCGAAGAAGAGGCAGCCAGCAGCCTCGAGCGATCCCCCCTCCTGCCGCGCCATTCCCCGCTCCGACCCGCCACCCCCTATCCCTGCTGTTAGCCCGTCTCCCCCTCTTTGCACCCTTCTCATCCCATTCCCCACCGCGCCGTCAAGCGCTGCCGCTGTCGCTCGTTTCCCCTCCTCTCTGCCGCGCGCCCCGCTGCTCCACAGCCCACACAGTACGCAAGCCACCTCGTCGTTCCCCTCGAGCTTCGCCTCGTCATCCTCTTTCGCCCCGCGCGACCGCGACCGCCCTCCTACCGCCCATACCACCCTCTCCCCGCACAGGTCCAAGGAAACGCGGGATCGCTTCGAATTCAAACTACCGAACACGAGGTTACCACGCGTCAAATCTGACACTTAGTCGTCCTACGCGTGCTCGCGGCTCGCGTCCGTTGAAAAAAATTTTCACGGGCGTTTCTCGCACGGAGAGTCTGAAGCGAGTATGAGCGAGCGAGCGAGCGAGCGAACAAGTGCAGTAACGTCGATCGATTTTCGAGAACGATGTAAGCGCGATGCGCCGTGGAGAAGTGGCTGCCGAGAGTCTCGCTTCTTCTTTTTCTTTTTTTGCTTTAAGACCGAGAGAGAGAGAGAGAGAGAGAGAGAGAGAGAAAGAGAGAGAGAGAGAGAGAGAGAGAGAGAGAGAGAGAAGGCTTGCGACTGAGAGAGGTCTCGTAGTCGGGCGCGGTTGCTCGACGTACGATAGAGAGGCTGAACGTTCCCTCACGAGCATACGACGATTGATTGAGAGGGAGAGAGCGAGAGAGAGAGAAGGAAAGAAACAGAGAGAGAGAGAGAGAGAGAGAGAGAGAGAGAGAGAGAGAGAACGCTCTCTGTCTGCTGACTTTTTTGGTATCGAAACGCAAGGTGCTCGTGTGTATCGTAAAATGCCTGCGCGTCGATCGAATGTAACCGTACCGTACGTGCCGCGCAACGTCGGCGTCGTTATCGAGAGACTAAAGTCCCAACGGCAAAACACTCGAGTCGCCTCAAGTCGTCGTTCGCGCGAGCGAAGTCGCTCTTTCGCGATCCTCAACGCGAGCCGAGCAGCGCACGCTCACGTAACCGCTCTCCTCGACCGGCACGAAACGCGGAAACGCGGCACGCGTGTTATACACGCTGAAGGAAGGGAACGCACACCGGGGGAGCGCGGGCGCGCGCAAAGAGGGGTAGGGGGTTGTCAGAAAAAGGACGGCGGTGGCCGGGTGAGCGTGTAAGAGTAACAGAGGGAGAGAGGGAGAGGGAGAGGGAGAGGGGGAGAGAGAGAGAGACAGGCAGAGAGAGAGAGAGAGAGAGAGAGAGAGAGACAGAGAGAGAGAGAGAGAGACAGAGAGAGAGAGAGAGAGAGAGAGAGAGCGAGAGAGAGATGGATGATAGACAGAGAGAGAGAGAGAGAGAGAGAGAGAGAGAGAGAGAGAGAGAGAGAGAGAGAGAGAGAGAGAGAGAGAACAGTGTGCGCGGTATCGCGCGCGAAACTCACCTGACTGACGTCGCACCACATTATTATTTCGCTGACACTGATGACAGCATCTTGGTACGCTGCTGCTGCACTGCCGCACACGGTGCTGCCGCGCGACGATCCGTTTCTCTTCGCCCTCCGCGTGACTGAAGCGGTTCGTGAGAGCGAAGTGACGGGATGAAAATTAAGAGGAAAAGAAATCGAAAGAAACAAAACTGCGGATAACTGAACGTGATAACTGAAGCACCACGCTACCTCCGGCGACGGCACGAGTCAGTAAGTTCTGTCCGCCGACGTGCCTCTTGTCTTTCGCCTGCCTTCCACGCGCTGCCTCTCGCAACACTGTCTTTCTCACTCACTGTCTGTCTTCCCCGACTACGTGTCCGTTAACGCTGTTTTTTTCTCGTTCTTTTCGTTCTCCTCACAAGTCTCACGAAGAATGCACTGCGCGACGTAAGTATCGGCCGCCGGTATGTACCCCGGTTAGCTCCCCGAGTAACATCGCACGAGCACTCCGAGCGGATGACGTGACTGTCATCGATACACACACTAGTAGCTAGCTGGCCATGCAAAGCATTACTGAATACTCTGACAACAGTCCTCGCCGAGTACCGCCGCTCCGTTTTCCCCCGAATGCGCGCTCGGCTGTTTCCGTGCGCGCTCGGCCCACCTGCACTCCGACACGACCAGTCAGTGGCGTAGCGACGCGCCGGTACGCCCGGTGCTTCGCGTACGACGTATGCTTTACTCGTCAGATTTCGTCAGGACAGACAGAAATTCAGACGCGACGTGCGATTTATCTGAAAAATTTTCGTCCGGACAAACGGCCAGATTTTTTATCATTTGCAACATTACCTCGACCGTGCACTCGTTGAAAGGGAAAACGAGCTTGCGAGGTGACGATCGTTGCAATAGTCTCACAATAGCATATGTTTACGCTTTTACTCTCAACATGACATTTAAAAAAAAAAAGTCGATCATTCATCGGGCGCATAATGCCATATTGTTAGCGTTCGAACGCGCTGATGGATCTCATGTAAACAGAAGGGTACGTTTCATTCACGGCGCGTAAATTAATTACATAATTAATATCGGATTTAATACTGCAGGACTGTGTATGTCACTATTCTGATCGTACGCGAAGGCAAATCCATTGTCGAAGTACGCGGCTTTTCAGATATAAACAATGCTTTTATGTCAAATGATTAGTAGCGCTTATTAACATTAGGGAGGAAGGCGGTGGGCAAGAAAGAAGGCGACAAAAAGGCGATGTAAGGCGAGAAAAGAAGCGGATTCCCTCGTGGAAACTCGCATCAAGTGAGTATCCTCCTCCCCCTCTCCTCCTCCTCCTTCTCCTCCTCCTCCTCCTCCTCCTCCTCCTCCTCCTCCTCTTCCTCTCGCAGGAACGTTCGCGCCTCTCGATCGAGAAAAATCGCTCTGCGCGAGAAAGTCCGTGATAGCGCGGCCGGTCGATGAAAGTTATCGGAGAACGGATCGGCGACTGCCGCTGAAATATTTCAGCGACACTCGGCGGAAACTCAAAATGACTGCGCTGTCCGCGCGCAGATCGCACACCGATCCCGAACGCTCGTCGCGCGACTCTGCTTAATATCTTACGAGACGACCGAGATAGCACGGTCAATCGCGCCACCGCACGACGCCAGGACCTTGCGGCGAGCAAGGTAATCGCGCGCGCGTTCACTTACGAAGAGTCGCGCGGCCGACGGAAACGTTTCCCGGCGCTCAACGTTTCTCTCTCTCTCTCTCTCTCTCCCTCTCTCTCTCGCGCGCGCGCGCGCGCGCGCGTCCGTTTCAACCTAAAATCCCAAAAAGAAAAAAGATTTCTCGAACAGAGAGAGAGAGAGAGCGAGAGAGAGAGAGAGAGAGAGAGAGAGAGAGAGAGAGAGCGAGAGAGAGAGAGAGAGAGAGACCGTTCGCTCGATTGCGCGCAAGCCTCCTCGAGGAATATACATTCCAAATTCCTTTCGTACGTAACTCGTCGATAACAACCATCTGTAACGTCGTGTAGAAAGTAATATCGGCTTACTCGGGGCAAAGGGACCGGCACGAGAGCTGCGTTAATTCGCTCGAAAGGAGAAAATCCACTTTATTAGCTATTGTGAGCTTTAAAATATTCATTCCGCTAAAAATCAACGTGCTCGCGTGTCGCGTTGCGAGAAAAAGTGAGAACGAGAATCGAACGAGAGTGAGAGAGAGAGAGGAGCAAAGAACAAGAGAGATAGAGAGAGAGAGAGAGAGAGAGAGAGAGAGAGAGAGAGAGAGAGAGAGAGAGAGAGAGAGAGAGCGGAAAAAGGGAACTCACGGGGAGAGCAAAGTACGCGAGCGCGTCCGTGAGTAAATTTTCATGCAGCCTTAAAGGCAAGACGTAGGAGAGTCACGGAGGCTCGGCGCGCGTCGAGAGCGCGCGGCAGCCTTCACCGGGGAGCCTCCGGTCTCTCGTACTCGGGGGCCCCCGAGCACGAGGGAGTCGGCCTAACGCCACTAGGTTCGGAACTCGCCACTGACTGGCTGGCTGTATACGGCGCGCAGCGTAAGAGCGCTGAGAGAGGTCTCGGCTCTCGCTCCGATCGCTCGCTCGCTCGCGTAGCCGAGCCAGCCAGGCAGCAGCGATGGCGCAGCGGCGATGCCACGGCGGCGGCAGGGCGGCGGGTGCGGGCAGACAGCGCGCGAGCAGCCACGCTCTATACGGCGTGCAGCCTAAGAAAATTCACCGCGAACATTTTTATTCCCTATCGGGTAAAAGGGGCGCGTCATCGGGACGCCGCGACGGCGAAAGGACGCCGAGGGACGTGCGCCGTCGTTCGACGCTCGGCTGACCTCCCCCGGTCGGCCAATTCCGCGAATTTTGCGCGTCATTCCGTATGCGGCCGCGAGGCAGAGCGCCGCGCGGCTCGAGGCCTCGCGAGAGACCGAGAGGAGCGTGCCACACGTACGCCGCGGCGACTCCGAGCTGCGCGTAATGCTGAGCTCGGTTTCTCTTCGCTGGCGACGGTGATGGCGACGTCGGCGACGGCGACGGCGACGGCGACGGCGGCGGCGACGGCGGCGGTGGCGGCGGCGACGATGATGACGGTGGAAATGTCGGCGGCGGGGTCGAGGGACGCCGATGTATATTTTCGGCGTAGCCCGCGATACGTCTACGCGCGCGTATACGCGCGCGGAGCTTCTTTAAGTTATTATTAAGCCACGCGGAAAATTTTCCCCGCGCCAACATAGATACCCAACGTAGATTACATTTATTTGCCTCGCTCTTTCCCCTTTTTTTCCCCCATTTCTCTCGAAATTCGCCGAGAGATTCTCTCGACGTATATAACGGATTACTGAATTTCGCAACAGCGCGATCTCGTCGCGGGCCTTTGAGACAGCGCTTCCGCGCGAGTCGTACGATCGTTCGAATAGAATTTCCTCGAATCAATGTAAAATATAAGTTCAATGAAATATCGTTTGCCACTCGCATCTTCCGAAGCATCCGGAGCTTCGACAAAATTCGACCCGATTCGAGTCGAGTCATCGAGAAGAATCTACGGGCTACTTATAATGCCCACAAAGGACCACCTACAGCCTACGACAAGGATGCGCGACAGAGCAATAACAACAACGATGGTAATCTCTCTTTATTGTAAAATACGACATATAAATATACATATGCACGATGATATCAGGATGAAATCTGCTTTAAACCGCCAGGATGGCGCCCGCGCGCGCGCTCGAGCGCGCGTTCGTGAACGCGCTGGGATTCCCTGTCGACGATTCCGCCGTCGGCTGGCGCACGGCACGGCGCGCGTCCGGTTGTTGTTGACCGTGGCTGACGCCACGGAGCGAGAGCGGCGAAGTCGTACGGGCGGCGCGGAGGCGACTTTTAACTGGCCGGCGCGACGCGGCGCGAGAATGCGCGGACGTTGCCGAGCGCGGAAACAGCCGCCGCCGCCGCCGCCGCCGCCACCGCCGCCGCCGCCGCCGCCGCCGCCGCCGTCGTCGCCGCCGCCGCCGCTTCAAATCGAATCCGCGCTCTACGCGCCAGACAAGTCGCGGCGCGATGTTACACGTGCAATACGACGATATCTATGCATGCGATAGGTGGCTCCGTCAACGAGCGATACAAGGCGCGCGTCAATCGAACGACGACGACGACGACTTCGACACAGAGGAAAACGTCGGACGAGTTTACGATTGGCTGGCCACAGCACGACGGATGAATTGTGGCCAATGAATGTCCTTGCTCTCTGGACACGAGACCGTGGCGAGGCTCTGGCGACGCGAGCACGCCTTATTCGAACGCGGGGTGCGCATGCACGGCGGTCGCGAGAACGGCCGCGAGGTAGAAGGGAATTTAGAATTTGGCACGAGACGGTGCACTTCCGTCTGCGTCGGCTGTTTTTGCGACTTTCCCTCCTGCCGCAGTGTCGTCGTCGTCGTCGTCGTCGTCGTCGTCGTCGTCGTTGCATGCGTTGCAGCTTTGTTTCAATATTTTGCACGAGCCCCATCGAAGCCTCCTTTTCTTTTTTTGTAACACGCCGACTCCCCCATAAGCCGCACGTGATCGAGTCATGTTGCGTACTGTTTACATGAATAAAAGTGGTGTATCGGACCGAATGTGTCGAATATCTTTGTAGCCTGTGTTTCCAAACGGTAGCTGTTAAATTGTCGCGATGATGATATTTCCCGAGCAAGAGTCGTCGATGTTATTCAAACGCGTATGTCGCGTGTAGGTTGCAAGTCGCAGGTTTCGGGTCGGTAGATAGGGATGTAACGATCGAAGTATCGATACATCGAGAGATGTATATGTCGAATATTAATCGATGTTTTTTTTGTCTCCGATAAGATATATCATATCGATATATATATATATCGATATGAATTTTACTGATATTTCGTATTTTTCAGTCACAGCCCTGGGGGCCTATTGCTGTTCTACGACCGAGATGAGAATTACAAGATTGAGTGAATTCACTGGAATATACGTATATTATGTAATTGATCGATGTCTAAGTAAATTCGCTCGTTTTCATCATTTTCACCTCAATCGTTGAACCGTAATAAATCTCCTGCTCCGTGTATGCGGTGATCTCCGGCAAACGACTGCGGTTTATTATATCTTTTCTAATATGAATATGACAATAAATTATATGAAGATAAAAAATTTTAAAAGATCTTTTCAAATTTTTCATGTACACCCTTTATACGCATACCTCCCCCCTATATGTATACATTTTTAAATATAAATATCGATATTTTTCAAAATTATCGATATTATCATTATCGATGGTTCTGAATGACGATAATATATCGTTATCGATACTTCGAGAAATCGTTGCATCCCTAGTCGTAGAAGGGGACGATTGTGCGTAGCAGCACGACGGAGTCGTGCAGGATCGTGCTCTCTCTCTCTCTCTCTCTCTTCCTCTCTCTTTCTCTTCTCTCTCTCTCTCTCTCTTTCTCTCTCAAAGCGCACGATAATTATTTTCGATATTTCTCAACGCGAGATCGCGCTCGCGCGCGTTGGCTCACAAAGCCGTCCGCAATATTCAGTCCGCCGAGATTTGCCGTGCACAGGCGTCGTCGGACTTTCTCGCCAGCTAGGAGCGCGCGCTCGTTAGTGCCACGGCGAAGCTACTCTCGGTGAGGAAGGATACCGCAGTGGGGATCAGGAAACGGCGGAGATCTGGCGGGACGTTTTACGATCGTCTTCGAAAGCTGCGACTCCCGTGCACTTCCGGCCTGAATTCTTAAATCGCCAGGCCAGACTTCTTCGGCGTATGAAAGACGAGGCCGCCGTCCGGCGCGGCGCGGTGCGGCGTCGCGGCGCGGCGCGGCGCGGCGTCGCGAGGGGACGCGCTTGAGAAAATCAAATTTTCATCTCCGTTAATTGCTCCCGCTACGAATTATTCGCGCGCTCGCGGGTATGAGCGGCTGGAGTTTGTGAAAAAAAATTCGCTCGACCGCTGGCGGCTGATATCCCGAAAGAAACTTTGGCGGTGTAACGTGGAAAAATTCGACGAATGTGGAGATATTAATCCGCGGGATTTCGCACCCTCTTTTTACCCTCCCCGGATATTCACCCCGGATTTCACGTTAGAGCGAAGGATGTCTCCGCCGCAGATGCGTTTTTACAACACACGCTTGTAACGCTAGACATTGTGTATAGGTGCGCGCTATCACGCGCCAATGATCCCTAAACCTGTTTCAGGTAATTTCGCGCTGTCAAAATGTACAATACTCGCGCGTAACTTTCCTCAACGGCAATCAATGCGATTTACATCTACACGTTACACGCGCTATGCAACGTGACGCTTCGTGAGCGTTCGTCAAATTGTACGCTCACCATTTCGCGTTGATATCCAACGACGTCTAGCCTTCTCAGTATCCAGCCTCCGCGGCGTCCACGTCGTTGTCCCACGTCGATCGCGCTTCACATGCTCACTTCACTTCACCACGCTGCACTCGCGACCGCGATCATTTCAACGGTACTTGGCGGCTTAACGAAAGGTACGCAATCCCGGTACTTTGAGGATTTTCGTGCGAGTGGTGAACCGCGTGCGTGAACAAATCGCGAGCCGAGCGTTGCGGCAATTTCAGCCTTGGTTGCGACAGTAAAAGATGTCTCGTTCCGCGGATATTGGAGAATGAAAATTTGGCTTCGCGGAACATTTCGTTCGTCAACGAAAATAATTGATATTACGCCTTGAATGTAGCGTTTCGAGCGAAACGTCGTCGTCGTCGTCGAAACCACTACGTGTAAAAAAATTGTGCGAATGGACGATCGTGACGATTGTTTGATCTAGCGTGAACAAAGTAGCAGTGATTGCGAATCCTGCGTGCGGTGGTGCAACTTCGATACGCAATTCTAGCGCACGACTCTGATCACGCACAGTCTAGCACAGTGCGTGAGACAATTGAGGGATCGCTCTGCGAATGAAAAAGGGAAAAGATATTAAGGATCTGTGAGAAAAAATATTTGGTATACAGTTCAGGTGTCTGGTAAATATGAGTCGTTTTTTGAAAAACGATCCCTCAATCATTTCGAGCGGTATATTTCGGTGAACGGCACAAAAACAAATGCACGTGCAAATCCCTACCCTGAGAAAAAGTATCCGACATCCGATTGTGAACGCCGTGGTGAACTACAAACGATTGGGAAATCGATTTCTGTGGTAAATACTAACCATTGTAATGTTACTGGTACCAACTTCAACAGCACTACGGCTTTTCTATTGAAATGACGGAAAACATGGCTGGCACCGAAAATTACTAAAATTTGTTTTCAGATTAACCGCCTTTTTGTTTCTCAGGCTGCAAGAATCTACTAAGCCAAGTGAATCGCATTGATCTGAGATCTCTCTTATAAATTAGACCAAACATTCATCACCAGAATCACCATCAGCTGAAATCTTGGTTTTTAACTCACCAAAGTATCAGGAACTCGGGATCGGGTTGTATTCCGCTGCGGATCTGAAACTAAAGGCATAACATCGCCAATTAGACACGAATTCTTGACAACAATTTGATAAAAATAATATACACGGACACGAGCTTGCTAAATTTTCGTGATCGCTGCAGTTGACGGATCTTTTCCTCGAACACTATGCTTTGCTTCTCGACGGCAAAGGGTGAAAATACAAAAATACAGAAAGCCTATAAACCTACCTTCGAACCGACCCTGCTCGGCCCGAACCGGATCCTCCGGTATGGCATCCGCATCCACCGAAACTACACCTTTCTGCAACCGCACCCACCGTGTAGCCGCAAGCTCCGTCAGATCTGAGACAAAAAGCCAGTTTTCTGATTAGTCGGATTCGACGGATCGGTCGGGGAATCAAGAGGGCGCAGGACAGGAGGGACTCAAGACACGGCGTATTGCCCTTTGTGACCCTTTGATGAAAAGTGACGTTCACCTTCAAGATCCTTCGAGAACACCGCTGTTGTCCAGGATAATCCCGGCAGCGCGATAATTGCAAGCGCACGAGACAATGCGAGGCACCGTCGCACCCCCCACGTTTCGATCAACTCGGAAAAATCGCGCGACGTTTCCCGATCCGTTTACTTTCGTAGTCGCGGACCATTATGGCCGCTCATTCGTTGTGTACGCACATATATTATTATACTCCCGAGATCGCCCGTGATTATCAGCCGGCGAGATGCTACCCCCGCACCGAGCGCGAGCGCGTCGCTACACGTTATTTATTCGTTAATTTTACATTCTTCGTATTATCGTATATTATTAACATGATATTCAAATCGTTAATACTCACATACATAACCTCCGCGATGACAGTCGCTCGCGGAAACCGTTGAGACGAGCGACGACTCGCACGGAGTTCGAGGCAGCCAATCGGGATCGCAGGAAACAGGGAAACAACACGCCATCTTTAAGATGAAATATGTTTATGCAGGGTGTGCCGAGAAACGTGCGTTTTCTCTCTCTCTCTCTCTCTCTCTCTCTCTCTCTCTCTCGTGGATTTTTCGATCGGACGAAAAAGGAAGATTCCCCTCGCTCGTGGGCGAATATGTGCTTCCGACGTTTTATTTTCGAGAAGATTAAAATACGCTCGTTAATGAAGATTTGAATGGCGGTGCTGTTGCGGCAACATTTGCACGGAATTAACTGTAAAGGTTGGGCAACACGCGTTACATCGACATACAAACTAGTCGAACTAGGCGGAATCCACGCGTTGTACGTGTACAGTTACGGCACGATTCTGCCTAGCTGTAACTCCGAGAAAGAGCCGGTGAAAACCGTATTACACCGGCAATGGTGGTGCGGCAACAAGATATGCCGGGACGGTTGGCTCAATTTTCCCGCCGTTCCCGTCGCTCTCGCCATTCCCGCCTTTCGCCTCCGCGACACCAAAAGTTGTCTCACCGGCACGTATCTCTCACACTTCGAGATGAGCGCGTGGTCGTGAACAGGCGCGAAGAGGGTGCCTGCGCAGCCTGCGCTGCCTGCGCTCCACTGCGCCGGCGACATTAATACCCGTCACGTAAAAATTTCAGATTTCAGCCGCTTATGATAATCGACTGGCGTCTGGCGGAAAGGACGAAGAGGAGAAAGAAGGAGCGAGGAGCGCAATGCGCACATCGGTGTAAATCGTATATGAGCGCGAATTAGTATTTACGTGAGACAAGTTTCGCCGAGGAAAAAAGAAACAATCTCGGTTTCGTCTACTTGCAAGAACGCCAAAATGGCGGCAGTCTAATTCGATTTCCGACAAAAATATCACGGCTCGAATTCGAGCGTGAGCCAGCGCCGCGCTGCTTGATCCTTCTCTCTTCCTTGTGAGATAAAAATCTAGCCTCGGGCCGAGTGGCGCTACTCGACGATTCGGAAGGAATCGGAGGCACCTGTTAACACACGCCGGCCCGGCGCGCCGGTGACATCGACATTCGGTGACGATGACAGGTGCTGTAGGCTAATCGGTTAATTCGACAGCTCGCGCATACGCGTGACTTCATTCGCCGGCTCGGGCGGCTCGTGCTGATTATTATCGGCGCCGCCGACTTGGAGCACCGAGAGCGACGGCCATACACGTACGCGAGGTAATCTCTCATCGCGGGTGTAAGGACCCGCGAGCGCGATTCCCGCCAAATGCGAAGGATACTCAAGCAGGATATTTCAGCGCGGTAAGCAACGAGCGCGCGCGCTCGACGAACACGTGTACCGATGGGCATCGGCGGGCTCGTACGCCGTAGTTGTAGATACAGTTATCGGAGGACGTCGATTGTCGGAATATATGTAGAAGTATACGTCGGGGCAACATATTTGCGTACATAGATACATGGCAAATTACCCGTGTACGTAGATAACAGATATATTTGCATCTGCAAGGTAAATGCAAAATATCCCGGCGGTTTCCCCCCCACATTTCACTTGCTCTATGTATCTCGATGTACGGCGCTGATTTTTCCACGTCGATTTCTCCCAATTATCGATAATATCCGAGTATTCCCCCCCCCCCCCCCCGACCGCCGACTCGCGGCTTCTTGCCGCGAATATACCAGCGCTACGCGCTTCGCGCAGCATCTCGCATTCGCGCCAAGTGGCGAATTTAAATGTGCCACTGCCAGCCAGCAGGTCGCTCGCGAAGTCTCGCTTTATTAAGCGTTGTAATGTTGAACTTGGTGGTAACGATGCACGACGTGGCGACGTGATTTCCTTCATGGGGCCGAGCAACGCTTGATACATTTGTATGCGAACGCTATGTACGTCGCGAACTCTTCCGTATTCATGTCGACATCGATAGCTCGGTTTCGACACGACAGCTCTAATCGGGCTTAAAGTGCACGTCGACCGTTAATAAAGCAGAAAGGAAGAAAGGAGGCGCGAACATACGTCGGCAGACGTTCCACGCGACGCGTCTTATCGACGCGCCGAGGGTGATAAGGCTATCTTTATCAGCGATAAAGTCGCTCCGAAGCTCCGGAGCTCTATCTCGGTCGTCGCGAGAACGCCAGCGCGGAGGAACGCGGCGAAAGCATGGCACACATGCCACTAGAGATTACGATACTTCGAGATATCGATGCCGGGCTTCCGATACTGCGTATTTTTCCCGCCGATATTCTATCTTTCGTACTAGCCGGACGCGCGGCGCGCTACCAGGTCGCTGTTAATCGCACAACCCTCGGCGTGTCTGAATACTTTTCCAAGTAACGCGAAACCGAAGCTTCGACGAAGCTTGGAAAGATTTCGGAATGATCCTCTGGACTGACGGACCCGTAGACGCGCGAGTCTAACGATAACCATTAGCTCTCGCGAAAAGTTCCAGGACTCCCTACGCTGCTCTCTAACGTCGTTCGGACGACTACGCGATATCGCAACGATGGACAATCCAATTAGCGCAGCCGAGATAAACTTTTGAGTCCGCGTTATTCGCACGGGAACGGTCCGCGATGGTCTGCGCATCGCTCCGAATTAATTTCTATCCGAAAGGGTCAACGTGCGGTGGTGCACATGGAAAGACAAACACAGAGAGGGGGGAGGAGGAGAAAGAGAGAGAGAGAGAGAGAGAGAGAGGGCGAATCATACGAAGAACCGTAGTAGTCGCACGTAAAACGTTCGCCCCACCTTCTCCGCCTCCTCCACCCTCTCCTGCACCCCCTACCCCGTCCCTCTTTCCGCCTCTGTAACCCTGACCTCCCGTAAAACACACGCCGGGAAAAAGACTTTTCCGGCGTGTACGCACGAGTGCGCTGCCGCGCTTCTGCCGGTGCTGTCGTTGCCGCCGCCGCCACCGCTGCCACCGCCGCCGCCGCTGCCGCCGCCGCCGCCGCCGTCGCCGCCGCTGCCGCTGCCGCTGCCGCTGCTGCTGGCCAAACTCATGAATGGACCTGCGACTCTATTTACGAGCGCGCGCGATTCGCCCACCGCTGCTCCGCTTTTATCGCCGTCTCTGCCGTTACGGGCCGGCGTGACGAGGTGAGGGTGAGGATGAGGATGAGGGTGTGGGCGAGGGTGAGGATGAGAGTGTGGGCGAGGGTGAGGTGAGGTGAGGTGAGGCGTGGTGTGGTGCAGTGAGGCGCTTTCGGAATCCCCGGGTTCTCTCTTACTCGAAAGACCGCCACCGGCTTGCTTGCTTCCTTCCTTCCTTCCTTCCTTCCTTCCTTCCTTCCTTCCTACCTACCTACCTACCTACCTACCTACCTACCTACCTACCTACCTACCTACCTACCTACCTACCTACCTACCTACCTACCTACCTACCTACCTACCTACCTACCTACCTACCTACCTACCTACCTACCTACCTATCTACCTACCTATCACCTACCTACCTATCTACCTACCTACCTACCTACCTACCTACCTACCTACCTACCTACCTACCTACCTACCTTTCTATCTATCTATCTACCTACCTACCTACCTACCTTTCTATCTATCTATCTACCTACCTACTTACCTACCTATCTACCTACCTACCTACCTACCTACCTACCTACCTATCTACCTACCTACCTACCTATCTACCTACCTACCTACCTACCTATCTACCTACCTACCTACCACCTACCTACCTACCTACCTACCTATCTACCTGCCTACAACCGACTCGGCTTTATCACACCACATCGAGATACATATCAAAACGGCGAAATTGTTTCCGAACGGCCGATTGTTTGACACGCTTCGGGACCGGACACGTAGCCGCGAGAGAGAAGAAAGGGAGAGAGAGAGACGGAAAGAAAGAAGAGTCCGCGGCCGCGGGTCGGTCTCTCCCCCTTCGGTCGGTCGCGGTCGCGGTCGAGGATTTCGCCCCCGTGTATAAACAGTCGCGGATGTGCCCGCGAACTCGCGCTCAGTCAAGGCGGGATCGAGACGCGCAGCGGCGCGGCGCGACGCGACGCGACGAACGAATCGCTGGCGACGTATCGACGTATCGACATGTCGGCGCGGGGGTTCAAAGCGAAAGTGACACGTATCTGAGGTGTACGGTAACATCTGGGAGATGTTTACCTCGCGCGCGCGCTCATTCGCACTGTTGCGTTGGTTTACACTCGGCAGCCCGTACGGCGAAATCTCAGATAAAGCCCGCCACGCAAAATAGTGCGTGGTATCGCCGCGCGTATTTTGGCTCGTCACCGCGGAACCTTGCCGACGGCAGCCTTGAACCAGTCCCTGGTCGTTAAGCGCTGCTAAACTTTAGTTCATGGCCTAGTAATTAATTATAAACGCGCTAATGATGTACGACAAGTTGCTTCCTCGTATATCAATATGAACTTCTGTACACACGTCGCCATATGCTTTTGTACACGCTTATTGTTAGGGCTCGCCCTAGGATACGAATAAACGATTTCTCCCCCTCCCCGGCCTGCCTCTTACCACCACACTTTCTCTCTCTCTCTCTCTCTCTCTCTTTCTCTTCAATCGTAGCCACCGATCATCATTGCTATTACACCGAGCTCACATGGTGAGCGTAATTTGTCACACGTATAAGGGGCGTACTGCACGGACCTTTAAAGCAAGATCGTTAATAAGAAGCACGCGCGCACGCGTACGCGGTCCCACCATGACCTACGGTAAATTTCATCCCGCTGGCTTTTAGGTTCGATCACGCGGCGCGAATAACTAAGGATCATTAATACATCTCGCCGGACTATAATTCATATCGCGTGACCAGCCGACGCAGGCGGCGCGCCGAACACACGATGGACGAAAGTCCACCCGCCGATGGTAGCCATCGAGAACGCAAGGCGTGCGGGTCGTACGATCGGTCTCCTGAAAGAAAGCCACTGTTCCGTAAAACGGTCGGAGACCCTCGCGCTGTTTGTCGCGGATCTCACGCGCGGGCTCACCGAACGCGTAGTTTTCGCGCGATGACATTAGCAGCATCGCCATCGCGCGGTAAACAGCTACGAGAGCAAATACCGCAAGAGCGGAGCGTCTCTCGAAGGAACCCTGTGGCGTTTCTTCTCTTTTTTCTTTTTTTTTTTCTTCAGGACTAGAGACTAGAGACTATAACGTTGACTCTACTCGGGATATTTGCCTTGCCTACGTAGCCGCTCGTAGGTCCTACGAAAGGTAAGGGAAGCATGTAGACTCCGGCCGGGGTTGATGAATCTTGGCTCGCCGAACAACAAAGTACATCGAGTCAATTAGACGGCCCATCGTTGTGCTATTCAGCCTGTTCACGGTGTATGAGGCAAAGCGCTGTTTGCGTAGGATAAATCAGTTAAGTGCTTTCTTCCACTGCAATCGCATCTCTGTACGTTACATCGCGCGGCTACACGCTCGCGAACACACACCGCGTGTGTGCCGCGACGAGAAAGATTTGCGGAAATTTCCAGCGACCATATGGAGTAAAGTGCAATTCGCGTCCGCATTGGAACCCGCGCGGATTTATCGTAATTTCTTCGAGTCGTTAAACATACAAGTCTCATCTGTAATTTTAATTAACTTTGATCCGAAATCTCCCGCCTCTTGGCAAGATACGAACCGGTATAACCTGGCACCCCTCTGGCAGTGGATAGACGCGTAGGTGGAGAAAGAAAAGCTCGCTTAAGGATGGGCAGGGATCGATCGATCCTACGTAGGACCGATGTCGATACGTGGGGCCTCGGATCTGGACAAGCTATGATTTTTGCGGTCGCGTAACAAGTTTCGGTAAATCCTGGTTGGTGGGACTTCAGCTAGGGACTACCGGTCCCTTTCCGAATTGTAGAGAGCTCCTGGCATAACACAGATAGAGGGAAACAAACTTTGGTGGCTAATGATGACTCAGAGCAAGGATGACTGGGGTAGATTCCAATAGGAGCGGGGCTGTGATTTTTGCTGGTATAGCAAATATCTGGTAAAGCGCGGCGGTGTGTTGCCCTCCGCCGAGATACTATTTTTGTAATTAGAATTAGAGGAGTCGCGCGTGCGCGCGCACAGAGAGAGAACCAATCTCCCACGCGTCAACCGCGTGTAATTCCTACTCTTCCCAGACATCATCTTCTTTATTGCACCGTCTGTGTGCGCGTATTACCAACGTGCTCGTACAGTGCAGGTTCCATCGAATATCTAAAATGACATCGTCCAACCCACCCCACCTCGCTCCCTCCCTCGCGACACGAACTCGCTCTATCTCCCACCTCCTCGTCCTCCTCTGCCGCTCTCTCTCCCTCCTCTCCTACCACTCCGAACCCTTCCACACACCACCTCGTTCTCTCTCGTCCTCCTCCCCCACGAGCGCGTCCTCCCTACCTATATCCTCTCACCCTACCCTTCCTCGTCCTCCCAACCGCCCGCGTCGTCCTCCACCATCCCCCTGTAGTCCGGCAATCCTCTCGTGTCCTGCCTCTCTTCCTGTCACCTTCTTCTTCGCCCTTCCTTCTTCCATTTCCCGCCTTTCGTCCCTACGAATTATCGACGGGCGCAATTCCGATGGATAAAAGCGGCGACGGCCTATTATCGACGTCCTGTAGTACCGACCAGACGCGAGTACCGACTAACCGTAATGCCGGCGGTCTGCGATACCGGCACGGGGCCCCGATGCGCCGATTACACGCGGCGAAATGCGGACAAACCGGAACGCAGCGAGAAAAATATATTGACACGCTGTAACGCCCACGGCGCAAAGTACGAAGATGTACACTTCGAGATGCATACCGCACGGGTCTCTTGTTAACCCAGCGGTAGCCGTGGGATTTTCTGCGACGCGAACGCTCGATCGGCGTGCAACGTTCACGTTGCGTTCTCACCAAAATCGTGCACACACGTAATCTTTAATACCGCTCGTGTGTGTGCTCGGTAATGCCGAAGAAAAGATATCTTCTTGGAGTCGACAGCAAGTATCTGATATATTTCGCGCGATATGTTGCATCTCTCTTAAAACGTGAAAATTACGAAATATTTTTTATTAATTTTTTTAATAACAACGACTGAAGCGCATGATGGACGGTAAATATAATATAGTTTCGGCTGTGTATTGTATCAAGTACGACTAATAATTCATTCTGTGTGCACAACATTCGTATAGTGATATAGGCGAACAGTGATAACGTATAGATAATGAATTCCATTTTTCGCCAGTATCGAAAAATCATGTAGCATGTGCTCGGTAAAGCGACACATTTGCAACGTCAGGTACAAATTGAAAGACGAAATGGATTAATATTAAATCGTCGCACGAGGAGACGTTCGTTACACGTCGTCGGTCTTCGAGGGATTTCGGAAAGAGATGAAACTTTTTAATTGCAATAAATGAGCTTTCATCGCTCGTTTTTTCTCTCCCTTTCTCCTTATGTGTTGTTTCTTTTTCCTTTTCTTTCTCTTTATCTTTCAACGACGACGTGATAATTCAGAAAATACGTTCTCTGTAGGATTGGATACTCAACAACTACGAAGTATTCGGCGCTCTCAAAGTAGAGGAGCCAAACGATGCGCGACGTTATAATTGAAGAGCGAACGGGGGTCGAAGGGGCTGTGTCACCTCTTACAAAAGTTATCTGGTTGGTATAAAAAATTATCTAGAGGGATCTCGCACACATTCGGTCGTGTCACAAATCTACGTGACAAAAACAGTCGTCGCTGCGTCTTCTCGCAGAGGCAAGGTACGTATGCGCAATGTCGAGCCACGTTTTACCACGCGGTATTGAATTGAACCGCCTCGAAAGTGGAATAATTATAAGATTGTCAAATCGATCGAATCCGCTTCGACACATGTGTGTTTGTTCTTCGCGTTATTCGCCAGCGTACAAAACGCCGGCAAATAATGAAGCCGCAGCCGGAGTCACATAATTATGCGGGATGTCCGTTGCGCGTCAATAGTCAATTTCCGAATTCACGCTGTTAATACGTCACGTTTGAAAAGAGGTGCCGAAATTAAAGGGCGGAGAATGCGTGACCGGCGCATTTTTATACATCAATGATGCACGAGCGGCGCGCATATCGAGATGAACGACGCGATGAATGGACTTCCGAGCTATTCGATTCGTTTGGATTGGAATAGTTATACGCGTCGACTGCACACACGGCCACGCGTGCGCAACGTTAATTCTGTATGTAAAATGGCTCTCTCCCCGGCCGGAATTTCGAAAATGCACGCGAGTCGAGCGCGCAACCCCCGTTGAAAATCATTCGAACACCGACAACTTTCTATGCCGCCCTCCCACCTGCCGCCGTCGTCCGTTGGATCTCTCTCTCTCTCTCTCTCTCTCTCTCTTGTCCTCTCGTTTGCGCGATCCCACCGTGACCGAACGTCCCGTGAACACGCGAAATTGGACGTGCGTTTCGGTATTCTTTAACCCAATTACTCGTTCACGAAAGACACACGGCTGGAAGAGACAATTGAGACGCTAATTTCATGCGGGCTATGCTCCCGTTTCAGCATTATATTTAATCCCTTTTGCGTTCTCGGAAATATCTCGCAGGATATGACGTCTATTGAGGGGACGAGCGTCTTCTTTAATAATATCGCTTTAATCCTTTCTATTGTATTCGTTTAAATATCAGCGAATATCCCACAGAAGAATATACATTCCGTCTCTCCTTTCTTCTTTGTCAATCTCATATATATCGGAACATTTCTGAAGTCACCGACGTGTTGAGGTAAGAAGGGAGTGCGTAAGTTGTTATAAATAAATAAAGAATACAATGGAATCGATTGATTTTTTTTCCCGGAGAAATTACGAGAGAGTGCGCTATCTTATCCCCCCTCCCTGTCGGAGGTGATCGTGATGGACATCCTCCGAGATCCCGCTCCCTTCGGCGCTGCCGTAGCGCCCCGAAAGGTTTCTCGTGCTATCGGGAAAGTCGGCCCTAGAACTCCCGAGAAGGGCAAATATTGTTCACGGTTAAAGCTCGGGGGATTACCCGAATTAGGACGTGCGCCGTTGCATCGGAACTAGCCCGCGTTAATTTTTGATGGCGCACTCTTTGACGAATTCGCGAAATCGGTCGGGACGACTTCCGCGTCCCGCGTCTCGAGGGCCGCACGCGAAATTACGCGGGAACGAATACCCGCCCTCCGGCCGATCCGACGATCGCGATTACGCGAAATGGCACGAGAAGCGAACGAAGCTCTGCTCGGGATTTCGAGGAACTTTTCCGTATCGATCGCGCGCCCTTACGGGGAACCCTAGCCTTTCGCGAATCTTCAACTCCCCGCGAACTCGATTGTAAATTTTCCACCTCGAATGTTCGAACTCGAGCTGGTCGCTCGCGCCATCCGATGCACTCACCGCGAGTGACCCGAGTGCGCCTGTGTGCGAGAACTCGCGCGGTTTATCCGCGCAGAAATTTATAATGCACACACACACACACACACACACACACACACACACACACACCGCCTGCCCGAAGTCAACCGAACCAAAATGTCTCCCCTCGCCTCCCCTCGCTCCCAATTTCATCGGACGATATCTAATCTGGCTCTATTTGTCGATATTAGAAGAGAGAGAGAGAGAGAGAAAGAGGGGGGGGGGTAAGAGAGACAACGAGAGAGAGAGAGAGAGAGAGAGAGAGAGAGAGAGGACATTTCGTCGTGACGACAAATTTACCCATCGCGACTAACGCTTTCGGACCTAAGCTACATCAAAATGTTTCGAGTCATCACCGGTTGAAATCCAATATCTCGTCGTATTATGTATTTATGCCGTCTACAATCGTCACTTTTTGCCATGGGTGTAGCTGCGAGGGGGCGTATTTTCGCCTCGCTAATAGCGTTCTCGCAATATCGTCGGAGGGAGTTAGACGGCAGCGGAACGGTGCGGCCGGCAGTAGCTTTGTGCCGCAGCGAATGAAAATTATAGTCAGATAAAGCTATTCGTCAGCTAATGGTAATTACGCGTGTCCTCCTTTTATTCGCAATATTGCGCAACATTTGGGATGGCGCGCGAACTCAGGAGATCGCGGGGATCGCGGAGATCGACGCACCGGTGCAACGCGCGAAGAACAAGGCGAGGGGCAAGGATCATCGTGTTAATCGCGCTAATGGTATGAAAAGTCGAAACTCATTGAGATCGCACATCGATCCCGATGAGTTTCAATTCGCGCTTAAAAGGGAGAAACGAACGAGCTGGAATGGGTACAGTGTTGTGTCGTCGCGCTTAACCGGCGCGGCGCCGTGCCGCGCCGAAAATTCGTCCGACTAAAAACGCGAACGATTTTAGCCGGCGCTGCTCCTCGTGCTCTCGGAGCGGGGGTTCGGATTTGGGTTTTGCCGCAGGGGTAGGTGCGCAGAGTGAACGCGGATCGATCCCCCTCGGCGCGAGTGCGAAAGGGGGGTTGCGACCGAGTCGCCCTCTCCGTTGCTCTCGGTATCCCGGCGTGTTCAGCCCGAAAACGGGAACGTTTGAAGGGTGCCAGCAGGATCGCCGAACGGAACGGCTTCCGAGATCCGAACGATCTCGGCACGAGGAAACTCGCGGCACAGACGAGCGACACCGCTGATCGTCGCGGCGGCGCGCTCTGATCGGATCTCTCCTCCCGTTCACGCTCTTGTCTTCAACAAGGGAGAGACGGCAGGAAAAATTCGCAGACGCGGGTTAGGGAAATCGACACGCGGCGCGTCACTCGTCGGAGCGATACGCCGCGAGTCTCATTATCGGACGCGTTTTATCAGACTTCATACCGCCGCTATAACTCGAATGTAGGTTAGCGGCGGCGGGATCCAAGAGAAGGGATGCCGAGTTTTCTTCGAAAAATCAATAGACATTTCTGCCCCTGGGTTTCACCCTGTCGCGCTAATAACGCCCGCCGTTAACTCACCTTCGAAGATCCGTATCGCGGGTATTCGTGAGGAAGGGCCTACGACGAATGATCGTAGGCTGACGAAAGAGTCTCTACGCGCTAGAATTAATTAGTTTTCCTTCAGTTTAATAACCTAGGTTAGATCTGTAAGTTGTCTCGCACACCCGAGGCGTCTTCGAACGTATCGGAAGCATTGACGATTCTCTCGAATAACAGCCGCGCCGCGCCGTTGTCTTCGCCGAAAGTGAAGTCCACTCGCGCGAAATTAAGCGAAAGAACAAGACCCTCCGGCAAGTCTCTCTGCGTCTTGCAGTTTAACCCGCGAGAATCACTTCACCGCCGATCGCGGAAAAATCGCCGATATATATATATATATATATCGCGACGTTGCTATCGGGGAACAATTGACAATTGGCAACCCCGACTCTGTTCGAAAGGAATTTGCGAACAGAGTTCGCCGGTTGTCTTAATAAGATGTCTGTGTCAATAATTAACCGTTAACCACGAAAGTATACGCGCGTCACGTAATTACTCGCTCCGCGATAGATTCCCTCCCGTCCTGTCAATGTAACCATAGTGTCGTAACGATACAACAAATAAATCGGTGCAACCTTGCGTATATACGAATACGTGATAATTCGCGATCGGACCGACTCTCGTCGATCATTGGTCGATCGTCAGTCGCGAATCGAAGTTGGGACGAGGTCGAGCGTGAAGAGATCCCGTTTACCTTCGCAAGTACGTTTCCACCTGGCCTGGTACATACCTGAGGAACCTGTACAGTCACGCTCGCTCGGTTTCTAGCGACCACCGCTGTACCATCGGCTATCTCAATGTCCGGATGTTCGCGGGATGCGCACTTATATCGGTCCGTACGCGCGCAAAACGCAAAACGCACGAATAGCAAAGTCGAAAACGCGACGCGGCTACATGTCCGAAAGGACGGATTATTATTCAACTACTCGCGACGCTTCTTCTCGCGGTACGGTTGCAACGTACGGTTTTGTCGAGTCGAAATCCTGGGTCATAGTCATTCGCAAGGTTGGATTTCCCATATAGGATATCCTCGTGCTAAGCTTTAGATCCACGGTTAATCAATTAGAGAAACACAAAATAATTTTGCCGAAGAATACTTGTCCATTTCTTTTACTGATCACATATTACACAAGGAGCTGTGCAGACTACGAATTTCTGTCGACGTTATATTTCGACGTGTAATTATATCGTTACTGTGAATTGGCAAAAATTGACGGAAATTGAATTTCCGTGTGGGAACTGATGCTAAAAGCTTTCCTACATCAAGATCTACAATTAATTAAAGAAACGCAAAATAATTTTGCCGAAGAATACTTGTCCATTTCTTTCTTATTACATATCAAGGAACTGTGCCAGACCAGAAATTTTCGTCGATGTTATATTTCGTGTAATTGTATCGCTGTGTGTTTGTGAATTGGCAAAAATCGATATTGTTATTCCTTTTAATCTGTGCGAAAATTCATTTCTTTCTGATTGTTTGTTGGGTACCATTAATTCTTTTTCTTCTTCATAAACGATAAGATATTCATCGTGCTTTTTATTTTAAGGAAGTTTTAATTCAAGTTTCAGCGTGATGTTTGACATCGAAAGAATTTGCGGTCGAGAGAAACGCACGAGACACATCCTGTACACTCTTTCTTCAATTTTCTTTCGCGTCTTCTTTTCCAATTGATTTTATCGTCTATGTCAGTACCGCTACCACCGTCAGACGCCATTATTGTTTGTAGTTGGTTCCTGAATTTTTTTACGAACAGAGCTATTGTCTGAGAGATAATAGTTATTTCTCGCGAAATTGGTCTTCGCTCAACGAATAAGAGGAAACGTTGTTAAATTATCCAAAAGAATGTACTTTTTTCCGTAACATAATTTTTATACCATAGATGCTGAATTTTCATATTTGCCCATTATATGTTCGATGTAACTCTGATTGAGATCCCGTCTTATTGATATCTTCTTCACTCCTTCACACGATTAATTAAAAAGTTCGTTTTTTATTAACATCAAGAAACTGTGCAAGAAATTTCTTTTACAAATTTAATAAATACATATTTACGCGAGTAAACGCGCGTGTGAAAGAAAATGACGTGAAATTTCTTCCGTATCAAAGCGCGAAAAATGTATCGTAATAGTGTATGCTGTTGCAAAATTATTGCGTTGAGTATGTGAAAATTCCTCTTTTTTTTCCCTCCGTTACTTTGTTGCATTAATTTGTATTAATTCTACAGTCCACTATCCGATTCCGTTTACGAGCCATCGAGAGGACCGACCTCCTTCGGCAGCTCCTACTTCCCGCTTCGGTGCTGCGCAAGATGAACGGAGGTCCTATTTCCGGCCGATATTTAAATCCGACGGCGACCGAATCCGCTCGACCTTAACCGAAGCGTTCGGTCCGGCTGTCACATTCGCGGCGTGCCGAATGTCCGTCTCTCTCTTGTGGCGGCGGCAGCGGCGGCGTAACGCGTTAATGAAAATGGCAACGCGCCGCGACGCCATGCGGCAGCTTCGACGGAGTACGCGCGCCAGTAAATTGCGTCGCTTTATCAATCTGAAATAACACCGGCGCGGGATACACAATGAGCGACAATGCGAGGGACTTACGAGCGCCTCGCAGACCAACGAAAGGACCACCACGTTGCGGTATGTGACACGTACGTTTCGAATCTGTAAACATTGTGGTAGACCATTCGTTGCGTAGATATATATATATATATATATTACACACAGTTTGTATGTTTTATTACAGATAGATGCGTCGGTCCATGTGCCGGATGATGCTGCAGTCAAAAGACTTTGCAGAATATCTTGATGTGCAATGTAAGTATCAGTGTTTTGTTTATAAAGTTTCATTCTGTTGGTTTTCATGTTGCTTTGTGTTGTGGAGTATTTGAGGGATATACTACTTGTATGTTAGTTACATCATTAGACTATTTTGTGATAGTGGTGTGTATTACTATTGTCTTACTATATATATGTGTTTTTGTTCCTCGTTATAATGTCCAATTCTATTGTATATAGAGGAGAATTATGTGAATTGTGCAGCAAAGGTAATATCTCGTATATGTAAAATTTGTAGTCTATATATTATATTACCATATAGCCCCTGTGAGTTTAGTAATACCTCAAATGTTTCTTTTTATAATAGAGAAAAAATAATTTGAATATAAGCAGCAGACTTCTCGTAATACTAACGATAGCTCAAATCTCTTCTTAAAAAGTAACGAGATGTATGTACTTATCATATATATAGGGTTGCACACTTTCATCATACTTTATATTCATTAAAAATGTCATAAATTGTACTTTTGCTAAGTATATAATTCTCGATAATCTGGAGGAAGAAATTGAATGTTTCTACACTGGAGGAAGGTCTAATGTTATTTATAAATTTAGAACATATTTTTAGTGCTCCTTCTCTGATTTTTTTATGTAGGAGAGTACAGAAGCTCTTATGAGTACTATTATCCTTACAGATATTTTCAATTTGCAAGCAGAGGATAGCGAAAGCTTTAATACATAAAGCAAATGATTTAGCGCATACAGCAACTTAAAATATGCACAAGAAAGTATATTTTCAAGATTATAGCAGTCATGAGCTGGTGTATGTGATCAACCTAATATTTATTACTGAGAAGATAATGATCTTCAGCATTGGTACACAAAGAAATACAAAGGAAACCTTCAAGATAGCCCAAGAAACGAGATATTTATGGAAGAAACTTGGTGCATTTATTCCTGTCTTAAAGATACTGCAAAACTGCATTAATAAACAAACATTATGATAAAAAGAAATGAATTTACTCAGGCCATATTAATATTTTGTTTATACTGATTCACCTCTATTCGCCTATTTGACTTTATAAACACACACAAACACACACATATGTATCTTTTCTCTGTAATTCACTTATAGTTAAGATAGATGATTTAATGTATATATACTTATGTTTGGTAGTTCATAATTCCTGAATTAAAATTTCTTTAATATGTATCTGAATGTGACTCAAAATAGAAACAGAAAAAAACATTGCTTCTCCTAATAATTCTTCCTTTGTTCATTATTTACCAATTATTGTAAAGCGTACTTTTATAACGATACGTAGAAAAAATAAAATAGATCTAATGTATTTTATACTTCAACATTTGGTTAGATTATTTTCCTATAAAACGACGTTCGTTAGCTCGTAGTAGTAATTACTTTTATAATTGCGGTGTTCCATTTTTTTAATCTATCGCGCGCATCACAATAAATAAATAGTAGCATGCAATTTATAGGGAATATAATAACGAGGCATCTGTTCGTTCCTTTGGGATTAAATTCTAAGTCGATATTTAACAACGATATCAGTGTCCGGATATTAAATTCGTTAGACTTTAAATTTATAAAATCTATATTAAATATAATTTTAAATATACTCAAATATAAAGTAAATTTCATAAAATGCAGGAATCACACATACACATACACACATATACATGCACATAAAGAGAAAGAGCTTGTTCAAGAGAGACTTTGATAATACGTGAATCAAAATTATAACACCGCCTCGCTTCAATAAGGGGTTAAGTGACGAAATTCAGGTCGGTACGACCAGACCAAACAAGAAATCATCCTCACGTTACCGAGATTTTCCAGTTTGAAAATCTAACGGCCCCGAGTTTTGTATCTGTTGCGGATGCGGCGTTATTTATAAATTAATGGCAGCAAAATTCATGTCTCGTTAGGTTAGCTCGCGAGTTGCGCGTATTGCGATCAATCCCGGGTCACCTCAACTTTAAAGCCGGCCCTGCCTCATAGCTTATAGATCAAGCGAACTTACTGATCTATACTCGTTCCTCGTCATTCGTTTCTGATCTAACACTGCGAATGTCCTTCCGATATTCTACCTTACGTTGTCAGAGTAAATAATTATTATTCAGTCATTGCTACGAGATAAATATTACAGCCTTTTATTATTATGGCGCTACGGTCGCACGGTCGCAATGCCAGTCAGCGTCGAACAAAGTCGAGGATTTATCGCGGACGGCTCTCTCAGTTAATATACATAACGCCGGCTAATATTCGTCGCGCGCTTGTATTTTTGTATAAATTTTACATCCGACCGTGGCCGAACGCGGCCGAAAATATCCGAGATTTTTGCTCCGTTGTATCCATCGCGCGTCGAACGCAATTCCCCCTCTCGCCGCGCCCTTCGCTTCGCCACACCGCTATTCTACCCCTCTTCGTTCGCTCGGCTCTCTCCTCCGTCGTCCCGTCGCTCACTCTACTTCACCCTCTCTCTTTCCCTCGCTCTCGTTACATAGTCGATCCCTTCTCCGTCGCGCCACAACTTCGGGCAACGTCGGGCGCGCTCGCGCGACGTCGGCCGTGACTTTTGTTGCGCGCTTTGTAGAACGTATAAACGGATGAGGCTTTTTCCGGGACCGGCAACGCGTGCTACCTTGTGCCTCTCGCGCAGGATGCGACGGGGAGTAAAGTCAGCCGGACGAGAGCGCCGCACTTGGAGCACTCGTAGTCCGCTAATGATTCCCTCTCGCACAAGGTGTATGCGCGAACGGCAAATTCCAATAGCTTCAACAATTCAGCGACGGCTATTATGTCCGGCACCCCCCCCGCTGCCGTACATCCCTGAATTGTATCGGCGATAGCAACGGTTCATAGAATCCGGTTATCAAACCTGCGATTTCCTGCGCAGGGAGACAGTCGCGCAATCTCAGGTCCTCGTAGCAACGCTGAAAAGCATGTTACCGAGTCCTGCAGGATTCGACGGCGGTGGTGGCAGCGGCAGCGGCGGCGGCAGCAGCGGCGGCGGCGGCGGCGGCGGCAGCGGCGGCGGCGGCGACGGCGCGTCATTCACTCCCGGTCGAAGCCGGGTATAGCCCGTCACCGTGGCTGCATCACGCTTATACCCGTAGACTCCAACGCTCTCGGTCCCCGATGTTAGCGCGATCGATACGACGACCATCCCCCGTCGTCAGCCCGGCCGATTTTTTTCCGTTCGACCCTCGCGCCTGCGCGCACCACCGCGCGGTCTCCCCTTTCCGATTCCGAGCGAGCGGCGACTGGAGGAGGGTACCGCCACCGCCACCCGACGAAGCGGGACCGAGCGAGCGAGCGAGCGAGCGAACGGGCGAACGAGCGAGTGAGCGAGCGAGTGAGTGTGCGCGCGGCAACGACGAGAGGTTAGGTGAGGTGCGGCGAGACGCGGCGGGGTGAACGCGGCGAGGCGAGGCAAGGCGAGGCGAGGCGAGGCGAGGCGAGGCATGGAGCGACGCGGGTAGGTGCGGGACCAAGGGAGTGTGCCTTTATTATAGCCGCGCGCGCTTCTGCCATACCCCCGGCGCTCGAGCCAGAAACTCGGCGCTGCCAGGGATCGCCAATACCAATTTTGGAACGCGCCAACGTCGACCGAAATTCACAAACGAGATCTCGGAATTAGCAGGGAAAATGTGGGACCGCGCGGCTCGATCGATCTCTCGAAAAATATCAGGAGGGCAGCAGGAGCGAGATTAAATGTATTTATGTACATTACGTCGCGAGTTGGCGTGGCCGGGGGGGGGAGGGAAAGCGATGGTGAGGGAGGAGGAGGAGGAGGAGGGGGAGGAGGAGGAGGAGGAGGCGGCGGCGGGGGATCGGGGGTGACGCATTACGCGCGGACGACGCGAAACGAGCGGGCGGGTAATTTAACGAGAGGCGCCGTATTATTTTCGAATGGGACGTAAGGACGCTCGGCGAGATATCGCGTTCCACTTGCATCTTGCGCTTTGCGCGCGAGCACGAGTCTCGTGGAAAATGAGTCTAACGAGTACGTACCGAGCAGACTTTTGACATTTCCTGCAGATTATCAGGCGCCCCTGCCCCTCGATCCCTTCGCTCTTACGAAGAATGTCCCACGGATTCAGCGCCCTTGCTTCCGCGACGAGAGGAAGAGACGGAGGGAGAGAGAGAAATCCTTTGGCGAGTCTGAAATAAAATTTTCATCCCCCGCATTAATCTCCCGATACATCTTTCAGATTTAATCCCATCTTCTAGTTACACACGCGATACGATTGGAAATAATACATGCGGTCCTTACATTAACTAAACGCGCGACCCTTGGATTATATTCGTAGATCGCAGCGATGCGAGATTCGCCGAGTGGCTTGGACTCAGAGCTACTTGTACACATTTGTTTACCCTCAACGATTCGGTATCCTCTCGAAAGATGTAGCTGTCCAGACTGAAGCCATAAAAACGGGAACGCAGCGTCGAGCTTTATTGGCGCGCAAGTTCAGCCTCGCTCGGTCTTGAGACGCGTTCGATATTAATTGAAATAAATCAAACCGTCGATCACGCGTAATTGCTCAATTGCGACAAAGGCTTCCTCTTGGAGCGATCGCCGCTAATGAATATTACAATCGCGATGTAGATACGAAGATATATAGCGAGCTCGTCGGTGATATAATACCTTTTGAAGCGCGTGTGTACGCGCGCATGAAAGCGGGAGGATTAAATGAATTTCCTTCCGGATACCTCGCTAGAGTTTTCCTCGCTAATTACGATACCGACTGACTCAAGCAGGACCGCTTGTGATTGGCCTGAACAACCGAACTCAAAATTCGATGCGCCGACGCATCGCCTTTCTTTCCCGCTCGCTCGGCGGACATTTGTTGACGATTGCGGCACGCAGAGCGATTGGGGATTTATCGAATTTGATCTATCGTATTTTTCATCATTGAAAGACATTTCACATATAAATATGCAGGTATTTCCGTGCCACGCCGTCGTGTACCGCCACATTGATAACGAGTGAATGGAATTGGAGGGTGAATCGGATTGAACGCGAAGACTCGTTCCCCAGAGAAAGTATCGCGATCAGCCATGAGCGCGTAACTACTTCCCGACGATCGCGCGGAGAGCCGGGTCAAATTAATCCGAATATGTGGAAGTATGTGCACGTCGCTGCACGAATTTTTCATTGGAACGACTCACCGACGGCTATAGCGGCGAGGCAAATATTTCGATCACGTTTCACCTTATCGCAGGGTCGACGTCCTTTCTCTTAAGTGTCATCGTCAAATCCGCCTCCGCGGATAATTAATGAACGCAGACGACGCGATTGACAAGCAAACGACCATCGACGTTACAACGAAGTGCATCAACGACAAATTACGAGAAACTCAACGCGATTCGTTCGTGCGGGCCGCTTCCTAGGAGTTCCACTCTCTGGATTCTGGGGGAAGGTGAAATATATCGGGAGCCTCGGGAAAACCGAAAGCGTTCGCGGATTAGTTTGAGAAGCCACGAGGAGCCAGGTGAAAGTAGTTTATTAGTCGAGGAAGCGACAGCAAAATGGGCAAATTTTTTAATTCGATTTGCATAGCGATCTCAATTCTAGCGATAATCGATCAAACGGATAATCGATCATTTTCGTAAACTTACGGATTAACGTTAATGAGGAAACTCGAGTTGCCTCATATATCGCGCATAATTACTATAGTACCGACAGACACTCACAATTGCTAAAGCTACGTGATAGATTATCGACATTATCACCTAATTATTTATCGCGCAATCCTAACGCCTTCTGTATCCCGTTTATATTAATTGTACGTAAAGATTCAGTTTTGGTAGGAACAGAGAGAGAGAGAGAGAGAGAGAGAGAAAGAGACGCTGTCAACTCAAACGCGCTGTGCGGTAAATTTTACTTCGTCTACTTCATTGTAACGCTTGAACGTCGAAAACGTGAGAATCGACAAAATGATCTTACCTCGCACACAAATCTAACTTTAATTTCATCGGACACGTCGAAAACTTAATTTAGAGTTTTGGACTATTTAAAGAACGGCAGAAACCTCCCGTCGTGCCACCCGATTCGACGTTTTAATTTTTTAAAGTTTGCAATGACTTTTTCAAATAACGACCGTTTGCGAAAACGCTGTTGTCGGTGAAGCGCGCGACTCGGCAAAAATTTCTCTCTCTCTCTCTCTCTCTCTCTCTCTCTCTCTCTCTCTCTCTCTCTCTCTCTCTCCACCTCCCTCTCCCCACCTCTTTGTTTTTGCAGTAACAAACGCCAACGATAATTTCGGCACGCGGAATGACGACAAACGGCGACCGATACGTTTCCATTTCTGCTCGCGCGAATCGATCGGCGATTCGACTCGACTCGCGCGATGCCGCTCCAAGCATGCGGGAGATATTAGCGTGCCTCGTCAAGATTTTAACATGGCGATCGATCGGAGTCGGAGTTCATCAGCGGCGCGTGTGCATGCGTATGCACACGTGCGCACGCGTGCATACCACACACGTGTGCACGCACAGTGTATATACGCGTAGTCGTCAATTACGGAAAATCGAATTCGTCGTTTCGCGGTCGAAATTCGTACCGATCCGTTCTCCGCTCATATATATTAAGCATGCTACAAAATAATACATAGCCGTGGTGATGTCCATGCAGCTGCAACTGGCCGTGCAAGCTGGACGCGTAGCGGTGAGTCCGGAGCTCTCCGTTTCTCGCCCGCTCCCCCATCTCTCTCTCTTTCCCCACCATCCCCTACACCCCGTTCTCTCTCTCTCCCTCTCCCTCTCCCCCCTCTCCCTCCCTCTCTCTCTCTCTCTCTCTGTCTCTGTCTCTGTCTCTCTCCTTCTCTTCCTTTCTCCGCCACCCTCTCGCTTTGCCGCCCGTTTCTCCTCTCGCGCTCTCTCGCACCAGCTCTCGCGAGCGCGCGCGCGCTTCCCTCCGTTTCTCCGCTTCTGAGTTATATTTAGGTGAACTCTGGTATTATCCGACGGGCTGACGGACGTACGAGCGGATGGACGTACGGACGGATGTACGAACGGACCCGTCGTACCAACTGGAACCAGAGGGCTTTTACTATCCTGTCCGTTACGTCTGACGGCCCGCGACACGGTAGCTCACGGGTCCAGTTCGATGGATCGATATACGTCGACATCCGGCTGGCCGGCCGGCCGGTCGGTTGGTCGGTCGGTCGGTCGGTCGGTCGATCGGTCGGTCGCGAGACCGAGCAAAATCCGCGGATCTATTTAAGCTGTCCGGTGACCGGCAGCCGAAATCCTCGCTCAACTTTCGCTAGCTTCCTCACGGAAGTTCGCCGGTCGTCGTAGGAAAAATATCGCGAGCGCGGCGGTCGGCTGTTACCGACGAGAAGGAAATTGCCGCGTCGATTTAATGAAATTCCTCCGCTGAAAACGTCCGATTTCTCTCTTTCTCTCTCTCTCTCTCTCTCTCTCTCTCTCTCTCTCTCTCTCTCTCTCTCTCTCTCTCTCTCTCTCTCTCTGACCTTTTCCCAGAGACCTCCGGCTATTTTTTAGTATTTTACAGTATATAAATTGTATATACGCGTAGTGTGATGTATAAGATTTGTTTTGCGCTCATGTTTTACTCAGGATAACGGATTCATCGCGAAGCCGTTATTATCATTATTATTGTTATTATTACCGAATTAAAGACACAAGGGTAATAATTTTGTGCACGACCTCCATAGTCCAAAGTACAATTTTGCCGAGCCAAAACATCGCGGAGAAAAAAAGATTGAGGAACTATTAGTATATACCCGGTCATTCTTCTCACTGTCAAATCCACCCCAAATCGCTCCGGGAACCAATATCGGAGGGAAGCGCGGGGAACACGGTACATCCACTGTACAGCTAACCGTACACGCGCGCCCAGGACGCAATTAGTACAGGTACAGGTAAGGGCGCACAACAGTGAACGCGGCGGAGAGAGGAGCTAGGGGCAGAGGTGAAAAACAGAGCCGCGATACAGATTGTACAAATTGAAGGATGTCTCGCGCGCGATCCCGCGATGGCGAACGGACGCGTGCGTTCGCGTAGTAAAATTTCGCAATTTCTATTTTATTTATCGTTATGCGCGCCCGTAGGATGACGCGTCGGTCACGTGGTCACGCACCACCTCCGCTCGCGCGTAATCGCAATGTATGTGTGCGTGTGTTCCTTTTTTTTCTCTCTCTCTCTCTCTCTCTCTTTTTTTCATTTCTATTTTATATACATATATTACCGCGCGCGCGCGCGCATACGCGCACACACACACACACACACCACACACAGAGTCGCGCGCGGTGCCGCGAATACTCGTTATAGCGTAATTGTATTATTTGTCGGCCCGCGCCGTATACGTACAAGCCGGCGGTAGGGCTTCGAGCCCCGTGTCGATGGATCGATACGTCCATCTGCTCTCGCCGCGCGCGATTCGCCGAGTGTAGAGCGAGTCGAATGTTTCCCGTCGTTTTCCCGTCACCTCGCCGATTCGATCGCCTACCGCGATAAACGCTTCATCGCCGATATCGCGCGCGTTAGCGTCCGATTTTTCCGAAAGTCAATCGATCTCGGCTGTCTTGCTCGGAAGAGAAGACAGCATGCGATGGGGTGGAAACCGGAGACACACCGGCGCGGCGGCACGGTTGACTTTTCACAGGGAAACATAAACATTTCTGACAGCGAACACACTTCGGTACACTCAAAGACGGCCGTTTGTCGATTTTTTTCTTTTCTTGTTTTTTTTTCCTTTAAATTGTATGTCGCGCAAATGTGGCGGGGGCAATGCGTTTAGTTTGTAATACTTTTCCGCTCGATGATGCCATCGGGACGGGGTACAATTATGAAGCGTGAATCGAACATTTCGTATTGCCTGAGTAACTCGTTTACCAAATGAGGGAATATTTTTGTCGGTACAATATGCACCTTCAATGTGCGTGACCTTTGACTTTCGGTTTATGGACAATTGCGAGTGTTTTGAGGTGTTACGATATTTTATAAGACAGTTATGAATGACGTAATTTGCGTGTCGATTTTTCAGCGGTGATTCTTTCATGTGTGAACTTCGTCTTTTACCGGTGTATCACAGCGGTAAGCATGGAGGAGACGTAACGGCACACACGTCGCCATTAGATAGACATGTCATCTTCTTGTGTTCTTGGGGGTCTAACCTTCTCGAAGCGTTAATCGAGAAATTCCTTCGATTTCTTCTTACGTTTCGAAATATGTCTCCTTTTCACAACATGACTCTCCGAGCGAGAAAAATAAAAAGTAGCTCGTATAAATATTCTATGGTATGTCTCTGTACGGCGAGATATCACTTCACGTTGTATCGTATGATCTACAGTATTTTAAGTAGAAGAAGCGAAGAATAGAACAATAGATGTATGTGAACCCGAGAACGTGGTTTCCTGCGCTGATACCAGGCAAATAATTTCAAAAGCAGCATTGTTTTACTTCAATATAACGCGAACGAAAAACTATAACAGCCGTTACAACGACTCGTTTAGATAATCTTATTAATTTCAATTCACACACACATATGCGCACGCGCGCGCATGCACACACACACACACACACACACACGCTATTATCAACACATCGATATTAAATTTATTAATTAATATTAATATATATAATACAACCTAATATAATATAGTTGATATATTATTAATATTGATATAATATAATGTAAATAAAGCTGGGAAGTTTATCGATCGTATTTTGTTTTATAGAAAAAAATTCTGTCTTATAAGGACTTTTTTATTCGATTAAGAACAGAAATGTTAGTAATCGCGAAAACTTGTTATTTTATCTTAATCCACCATGAATTGAAATTGTATAATTTTTATCACTTCATTTTACAGGAAAAGTTTCTTTTTTTTATATTAGTCGACATAACTTTTTTACGTTAATATTTTATAAGCAATGTCAAGGTGATAATAAAATTCACGTTAGAACATTTCATCTGATTTTTTATCTTTCCGTCTCACTCTGTCTCGGTTTCTACAAATTTTTGAAGGTAGTGAGGTAATTTGGCACCACAACGAGTTATATGTAAATATAGCAAAACCAAAAATTTGACCGTTACTGACTCGAATTCTTTTTTCAAATTTCGTGGAAGCGATATCTAACTTACTACGCGAATTTGAGCAGGGAGGCAAATTTCCGAAAAAATAACGCCTTTCGCAATCAAGAACGCCAATGACGCGCGGTTGAAGATGAATATAACCAGAAATCGTGTGTGTCGGATACTTTCAAAAATTCATAACCGCGTAATTGAATCACGCAGAATTCCTCTCTGTGACACAAAGGGACTAATTTTATCGACAATGCACAGGTGTTGCGCGTGCGTGTTTATTCGTTTGCCGAAATAATACATACATTAATATCCTAATAACGCTGCCAATATCGTCTCGAATTTCGACGAATCTAGTTGATTTTTTTCCCGTGCGAATTCGAGCGAAGCTGTCCGCTGTGCGTTCACATGCCGAATGGATGGAGAAGAAGAGACCGAATGATTATGAGAATGATCTATTGCGCATAATTCCCCGACTCCTTCACCGCGCGAATATATCTGAGTATACGAACGTTGCTGCATCGCACGCATCTGAAGTGCATCGCACTTGCGTAGAACGAGAGCGTCTATCCAGGAGGGAAATAGGCGCGAGAAAGAAATTATGTATGCGTTTCCTTCGCGCTCTAGGTAGGCCAGATCATCATCGTGAGAACGTAGGTGGCGAATTGCCTACCTGCGAGTAAACTTCGAACCACGAGAGCGGCGGTTACATGCAGCAAGTTACTAATACTAATCACAAGTTGTGTGTTGGTCACTATATAATTCCGTAATTGGAATATCAAGTAAGCTCTTAAATATCAATATATGCAGATATATAGATAGTATCTACATCGTGAGTAACAGGTGAGTTAAAAACAACAGTTGGAACTTTATATATATATATATACCGTATATATACCGTAAAATTATTATATTCTTGCACACACGGACTAACTTTTTATAACTCAGAGACATCAAGAATGAATATGAAAGTTTTTGAGATCCATTCCTCTAATTTCTATTTTTCTTCTCCTTCTAGGTATAAAATTCCGACGATGAATAGAGGACTGTAACGTCAAGTGCTCAGCGGTAAAACTGCGTGTTATTAATAACAATTCCATATTTCTCACGGTCAGATAAACGAATTTTAAAACTGAAAAATCAAACCAAAGCGCGAACGCGCGCGACGATCATTCACTGCGCCTCGAGGAAGTTTTCGGGATTTTCGAAAAATAGGAACACTGCGGAATCGATCGTGCGGTAGCTGGCAGTGACGATTTGCGGAATCGCCAACTCGGTAGCAGAATTGTGAGAGCGATGGAGACGAGAATAGAGCGAAAGAGAAAGAGATAGAGAGGGAGTGAAACATGTACCATGGGAGGTGAGGGGATAGAGAGAAATAGATAGCAGAGGAAGAGAGAGGGCGAGAAAGAGGAACGGAGAGGAAGAGAAATAGAAATAGAGAGAGTAAGAGATAGACAGACAGATAAACAGAGGGAGAGACAGAAAGAGAGAGAGAGAGAGAGGGGGGGGGTGAGGAGACGGGGAGAGCGAAATGGAGGAAGAGGAAGAGAGATAGGGGAAGGGGGAGAGAGAGACAGTATGATAAAGTGGCAGAGAGAAAGAGACAGAGCGAGAAATCGAGAGATGAAGGGAAAGGGAGGTAGAATCGAGAGCGCTGCGCAGAACCACGGCAGCATCGTCGTGGCCTCATCGACCTAACCTACTTTAGCGAGGGACGCCCGCACGAGGTCGACGGTGGCGCCGTCGCCCGAGGACGTCCGACGGCGACGACGACGCCGCCGAGCCTAGCGAACTAACGGCCGTTCTCCAATGCGTCCTCGTATCCAGCAGTATTACGTTCCTCTCTCTCTCTCTCTCCCTCTCTCTCTTTCTCTCTCTCTCTCTCTCTCTCTCTCCCTCTCTCTCTTTCTCTCTCTCTCTCTCTCTCTCTCTCTCTCTATCTCTCTCTCTCTCTCTCTCTCTCAGTCTCTCTTTCGCTCTCTGTCCCTCTCTCGTTCTTTCTCTCTCTCTCTCTCTCTCTCTCTCTCTCTCTCTCTCTCTCTCTCTTTTTCTCTGTAGTTGTCTCTTTCCTCCTCTCATCGTTCCTGCTGGCGTCCTCCTCCACCACCTCCACCATCTCCTCCTCTTTTTCCTCCCTCTGCCTCTTCTCCTCTCCACCTTCTCCTCCTCCTCCTCCACCTCCTCTTTTCTCTCGGACTCTTTTCCACGCCATTATAACCTTATCCTTTTCCCGTTTCCTCCCTTTTTTAATTTATAATCGCACGAACCCTGCAAGAACAGGTGGATTAAAAGGAATTGGCGGGAATTCACTCGATGGAATTGAATTCCTAATCTCCGAAATCGGAGATTGGCGGATTGGCTTTCCAGTTTTCGAATTCGTTCATACACGAATTCTTTCGATTTCGGATTATTGGTTTTCATAAGGAACTAGAGAGACGACTTCTTTTAATTGTAATCCTTCGTGCATTCGTGTATTTCTCTTTTCTGGAAAATTTCAACGTGAATTCCGTCCGATAAATGTGAAACTCGAAAAGCAAAAATGATCTATATCGGAAATGATCGTTTTACAGGTGGTTTCGTACGCGTATATGTCACAACTGACGGCGGAGCAGATTTATATGCATATGTGCGTTTTTGTCAATATATATATATATATATATATATCCTTCTCAATAACAGACGGTTTATTATTTTGCATAATTTTCAGGCTAGAGATAAATTAGTAACGATGTTTGGAATGTAAACGACGAAATTCGAGTGGGTACACAACAAACGTGTTGGCGCGTGCGTTATGAATTTCATTTGTTATTCACTTAATGCGCGTTCGCGATCGTTAGAAAAATCCGCTGAGATAAACGCTGTAGTGTCCCGCTTCGTCGTTCGATCGGATTCATAAAAATTCCCCTTGCCTTGAAATTGCCCTTGAATTTTCCGGGCGTATTATACATCGATATGACAGCTCGCCGGCGAGTTATTAAGAGTCACACCGTCGTTTTGCAGAATATTTCTCCATATCGCGTTATACTTGCGTATGTTTCGAATAATGCGATTAAATCCGCTCAAATTGGAATTAAGCTCATTGCGGTTATGAAAAATCGAAAGAAACGTCGATGTCGATGTGACGTAACATTCGCGAGCACAACCCGTCCGACTCTTTCCTTCCACGACATTAACTGCGGAGAAGTCGCTGACTCGGATTGGAAAACGTTATGCCGTGATCCGGGCGCGCCTTCTCCCGGTGACTAGAGCGACCGAAGCGACTAGAGAGAGCTTGAGTCATAGAGTGAATCACGCGTTATCTACTATCCGCTCACCGTCCTGGACACATTCTTACGGGATTCATTCCTCTCTCACGATAATGCGCCATTTTGCAGTACACACGTACTACGCACGCACGCAGTGCATCTCGGAGCGTTCAAGAAAAATCATGTAATCTTGAAAATTCCACGTTGTACATAATAATTCAACGTTAAATCAGATTATATTTTATTTCATAAAATGACGCGTTGACTGCGCGTTCTGGACTGAACAGACAATTGCCGTTTATAATGATGAGCTACAAAAATTAGCTCGGTTCTGATTAATAATTTTCACATCGACATTGTTCAATATTGTAATTTTTCACCTTTTCTTTCTCAATCGTCCTACATATACGGATGGGATATGGCACACGAATTTTATAAAGAATATAAAGAGGAATATAAAGAGTTTTAGATTCAGTTCGGGAAAAGAGCAAAAAATGAGTGAATAAAAATTGATTTTCATAACGATAACTAACTGAAATAATGAAATAAAAAAGAAATAGTTCCTTTCCTCGGTCGATCTTTTTGTTACCAGAGCAAGAGACGAAGCGGCCGATTAGCCGAAAAAGGATAGTTAAAAATTTAAGAAGCGCATGAAACTTTTTGCGATTATTCTTCTTTATCTACATATATATATTTTATATCGTCTACAGAAGACTGAGAGAAAATATAAATAGAAAGAAAAAAATTACAAGACGGTCCATTGTCGTATAATCTCTTACGCGGGCACGACATTTTTCATCGGACGCATCGTTCATAGAGCGAACAGTCGCGAGTTAATAAATCGTCAAGGATGGTAGACAAATCGACGCGATTCGTCTACCCGAAATCCCTCTACGAGAAGCTTGCATTTCGCCAGATAACCGACGGGATTCAACAATAATAGGATGTTCGTAGCAATGACTGTCTTTTTTTGTGCCCTCGCAATCGAATCGGATGCGTAGTGATATGTACTAATTCGGCAGTGAGCTCATCAGCCTCGACCAGGAGTTGACAGGCGATAAATTATTAATTGTGTGGCCACACCAAGAGAGAGAGAGAGAGAGAGAGAGAGAGAGAGAGAGAGAGAGAGAGAGAGAGAGAGAGAGAGAGAGAGAGAGAGAAAGAGAGAGAGGGAGGGAGAGTAGGGCCGCCCTGTTTTCGACAGGTACGTGATATTAAAATGCCTTGTCGAGTGCCTTTTTCGTCATATTAAATTTCAATCAATGCCTCGTTCTAGCGACGTACCGATTTATTACGTTCGAGCGCTGCCAGCGATAAGAGATACTACCGATACGCGTTCACTCTCGCGTCGGCGAGAGGATCGAAATTCGAAATTGCATTCTTCTCACGCGGTGCAAATGCAGCACATCGACATTTAATAATTTTAAGAAAAAGAGCCACTCGGCGTGGCTCCTTCAATCAATAGCGAAAAATTTGAACGCAGCATTTTCCGGAAGGCTGCGTTTCGTCGCAACCTGGGGCTCCTCATACGCATTAATTACTTCCGATTCTATCAGCCCGGTATGAATAAATTTGAAATTTTTTCGTCGTATCTTTTTCACGATTTGTGCTTCTCCGTTGGGCCCGCACGATGTTGCGCATCCGGTCA
>NW_020230078.1:407500-600000 GCF_003227715.2 Harpegnathos saltator
AATAATAATTTATAGAATTAATGCTGCGTTATAGGTTAACTGTCTGAATAATATCTGTCGGTTGATCGAGGCGGTAAGTATAACGTCGGTACTTCGCGATTACTTTCGTCTCTCTTTCGTTTTGTAACCACGGAATCTTACCCGAGGATGATGTTTAATAGTATCCCGTTTCGGTACAATCGCAACGAATTTAGCTCGCTGTAAAACTGCACACTAGTGTGCGTGTGAATCAAAGGTAAATACATACCAAACACGAGATAGAAGCGTCGAAACTTGGAAGCATGTTGTTACCGTTGTAAATAACTAGTAGCTAAGTCAAAAGCATCTGCTCCGTTGCTGTCGTACGACTTCGTGTTTGCGACACGATGAGCACCGATTACGAATATCAGGTCACATCACGTTTAATCACGCACGCACAGTCAGATTGATGTCCCGATACGATCGTCCATCACTTAATGCAGCACTCTCGACAATGGTCACACGCGAAATTCGCTTCCGATCGAGCGAAACAACACGATAAAAACACACCGCGACACCTCGCTCGCGTTCGGATAGGCGAGAGACAACACGAAACTGCCGCGCGCTGACAAAGGCAAATGACGTCACAAGGTTAGAGCGCCGTGGGATTTTGGACAAACATTCGAGCGTGCGAGATACTTCCAACGTAATATACGTACAATCGACGCGCGTGCTGATTTATGTTTTAACAACACTGGCGTTTATTTTAATATTTGATATATACGATCGGCTCAAGTATCATACCTATTGCGTGATTTTCAATACGATGGATATAAATGAATGATTCTAATTGGAAAGTAGGTCGCGTTGTATAGAAATTCGAAATTCAAATAGTTTACGTCTTATGCCTCTTTCTTTATGAAAAGTCTCGCCGAAAAAGCCTCGAGCATTGTCGTCGCTTGCGATGACGAAAGTGCGTTTCGCGCTTTGGTTATTAATATCTACGAAGTAATAATAAATCATCAGCCTTACGAGATTTAAGTCGATATTCACGGTTTAATCTTGTACTAAAATTACTTTCTCAATACGATCTCTAAGACTCTTCCATAGACTATGTAACTTTTTAAGATCGTCTCGATCTTAAATACAAAGTTGGACGGCGAATACCAACCTTGCGTGAGCGAAAAACATCGCTGCTCACGCAAGACTCTCCTGTCGGTAAAATTGCGTCGAATTAGTACAGCCAATGATCACAGAGTGCGGTTTCATAAAAATGTGCACTTTATCGCAGATAAAAAATCGTAGATCTCTATCCATAGATACAGAATTTCAGGATAATGATAAATTGTAAAATTATGCCATATTATGCAAATATATAGTAAATATTCAGATATAATCTGATATATAAATTATCGGACCTAATTCACTTAACAATATTTATTATAGGCTAACGATCTCTATTATTACCATCGATGGAGTTACGACACACAAAATATCGTTAAATAATCGCCGAAAGAAAATATCAGGGAGGAAATTTTGGCTCCGCGGAAGTGAATCTTGCGCGTGAATCATCGTCAAAAGTATCATAAATAAATTTTGCGCGTTTGTCGCGGCTCTGAATAACTCTAAACATCTCACGAAACGTGCTGTCGAAAGTGCCGAGCAAAGTGTTACACTTTCGTCGCGTCGTGATAGTGCAATTCAAATTGTCAAATCTTACTCCTTCAGTTAGCCAAAGAAGCCTCGCACGCGAATAATCGTCGTCCGTAGCGCCAAGGATACGTGTCGCGCGTTCGTTATGGCAGAACTCCGTCAAATAATCGTCGAAAGCGAACACTTGGTAGAACGACCGTTGAAGGTGTCGAGTGAAGTATCGCGCGTATCGCGAGATAATTCGCGTATCTCAACCGCCGCGATGTTCAGTCAGCTTGAGACGAATCGCGCCGTTCGATAGGTGCTCGATGAAGGTACCACGCTTCATATCTCTCGTGATTTTGGCTTGTTGAAAGAGAGTCTCGCGTTCGCACGGAATGATCGCACGGAATACCGAAAGTAAGTCTCGCGTGTGAGTCGTGATCGAGCATCGCCTAATAAGGCACTAAATAGCCGATCGGAAATGGTTATCTCGCCGGTAATGGTCGGTTGAGGCTGACGATCGTCATGTTGCATTATTATCGGCGGCTCCAAGTTCAAATTGCTGTACTTTGCGATTCAGACCGAGCCGGAGGAGTCTCAAGCGCGAATTATCACCGCCGGGAGTGCCGATAATAAATTTCATACGCTTCTCGTGGCGACGTATCGTTAAATAATGGCCGGCAATGAATATCCGATGTATCGGCAGTGTCGAGTGAAGTATTGCACGCGTCGGGACAACGAACGTATCGACCATTACTTTTAGTCGCTCGCGGAGCAAATCGCAGAAATGTTTGTTGCGACGAAATAGCCGCCGAAGCGAAGCATTTCGCGAGATGGGCTGCCGAGAGTGTTTCGAGCGAGAAAGTTTCGCGCGCTCGCCGTGTTATGGCGGTCGAAGTTCAAATCGCGGCCCTTTACGCCGTCGCCCTATACCGAAGCAGCCTCACACGCAAAATATCGTCGGGAGTGTCGCAGGTATATTTCGCGCGTGTGCCAGTGTAAGTAAGGTGAAACGTCATGAAGTAAGTACGGAAAGTGAATATCTTACGGAACGGATCGTCAGAAATACCGAGCGGAGTGTCGCACGTTCACCGCGCCACGGCAGTTTGGAGTTCAAGTTGCCGCAGCATTCTGCGCAGGCGACCTGTCGAAGGAGAAGCCTGTAAGTGTTAATAGAGCAGAGGTTGCAACAGATAGCGCGGCTGTGACTCTTGCGTGTGCGCGCGCGATTTGCGAATTTTGACCAAATGCGACGCGACGCGACGCCGCGTGATTTCGTTTCTCATGTCGTTGGAAGTCGGACTAAAGATAGCGTGTAAAATGTGCGGGGAAGATGTTGCATTCTATATTCTATATGGGCTTGAGATAAATACCAAAGATCTCTTTTTCTGATATGTTGATAATCGACATTCATATTTGAACAAAGGTACAGATTAACACAATAGAGTTTCTAAGAGGAGTACGCTGTTATAATTATCATTACATGCTATCGTGACACCACGGCAGAACAGGTATATCTAAGAAATTAATCTAACGTCACACAAATTACACACAATCTCGTGGAATAGACGAATTAACGGAAAGTATGTGATTGATTAAATTCACTAGCAGCAATAAGCTTATGTTAAACTACTTGCAGTAAGCGTCACTTCTAGTCTCTTCTCTAATATCTCTTTTCTTTCGAAACTATACGTATTGCTTCTTCGTTTCGTTTGTCTATTTGACTAATGGAGTTGTATACTATCTCTGAGTTTGACGCTTTAATCAAAATATTTGCTTCAGTTACGTAAAATAACGGGCTAATTGATCATGTAGAAAATGGGGATACAGGTAAAAACAAATTTAGACATTTATACATACAGAGAATGGATTACTAAGCTAATTTGTCTGACATAAGTGCACAATTCGTATATTCTCATAAACGTACATTCGCAACTCCGCAATTTCGAAGTCGTATATCGTCGTACGTACACGCTGCAGAGACGTGGGAGACGGAAAATAACGAAAAAAATGTACGACGTAATTCTAGTTGCAAAATTCATTTATTTTGCTCTACTAATGCAGTCAAAAAATTCAGAGAGAACAGAATTTATTGATTCGTTCTGTACAGTGCATACCTTTCGGGACTCGTATTTACCCAGGAAACGTATATAGGGGTTCCATCGATCGTATGATCGATGCGTCGCGATCAAATATCAAATCAAATACCAAATCGCCTGTGTGTTTTTTACGGCTTAATGCATACACATATTAATATTTGCAAAAACACCAAATGACAATGTGACCGTATAACTATAATCTTCCCTCGTGAAAAATATAAAGCGATCCGCCGAAAAAAAAAATGAAGGAAAATACAAGTGGAAAATAGAAGGGAGAGGAAAGGTAGAAAAGAAGGGGAAGATGCGAAGAAGCGAGCTCGTAGGAATTATTGAAGAATGGAAATTAAATATATCAAGCGAAGATTCTTCGATGGGATATTCATATACACACACACACACACACACACACATACACACACACTAACGTTCTCGCTCATGAAGAAAATTGAGGTCCCATTATTTCGGAAGATATTTATAATAAGCGTTTGTTGATTTTGCGTCTTGAGATGTTACGGGTGTTTAAGACAATATCGTGTGCTGATTGACATTAAATCGATAAACAAGCATTTCTGCAAACATGAAATATCCCCTTTATTGCAATTCCAATTGTAGTACTTGACACATAGCTGATATCTAATTTCCACTCTTCAGTTTTCCGCGGGGACATCTATATCCTCGAAAATTACCATTAGAAAGTATCGATAAAGTCCTTACGTCTCTCCTACAATTATATCGATGTATTAGAGATAATATAGCCAATGAATTACAAACAATAATATCGCTAATTAATACGAGCTAATTATTCGTGTTAGTAGTACGTTGGATTTCGTCCGATCGTCTCGTTCGTAATCTTAACGCGTTCAGAAGACGATGGTCTCCTTGCGGTGCTTCACAATCGTAAAAACACAATGCATCGAGATCCTCGATCGTTAGTTTTCGTCAGAATCGCAATCGGTAAACTTATCGAGAAATCACGAGACTACAGAACCACGCGTCGTCAATTACAATAAACATAATTCGACCCTTAATGGTAATACAGGGAGATTGATATGGATCTTAATCGGGCCATTTTTCGTCGCAGTGTAATAAATAACGAGGCAGTGTCGCATCGGGTTTCGCTCGCCCATAATCGCCCGTAATCCACAGTTCCATATCATTTAGAACTCGGTGAATCAGTTCAGCTGTCGCTAATATTTAAAACGCTCAATGCCGCATGCATTTTGATTAATTTCGCGGAAATCTAATTAGACACTGTATGTCCTAAAGTCGTAAGTTTAACGCAAACTGGCACCGTTCTTTACAAACACAATCATGTTATCTTCTTTAATATGCACTTTCTTTATACTGTGTATATTGTAAATTCCTAAGTATACACATATATATATATATATATATAATGTGAATATACATATAGTTCTTTTTATATTCCGTTGATACATGTTACAAGACCGATTCAACGGCACGAACGATGCGGCATTGAACGCGTTAAGGAATCATACGAAGGACACGCGGTTATCATCATCATCATCATCATCATCATCATCATCATCATCATCATCATCATCATCATCATCATCATCATCATGATCGAGAATTGAGCGTGACTCGTGCTCGAAACGTGTGATGAAAATGTGCATTTTGAGTGATGTAAGAGTCAGCCGAGGAACGTCTCAGGCACATTTTCATCTTACCGTCGAGTCTGACTTGTGTCAATCGTAACAATGGCAGTTTGTCGGCTTTCATAGTAATGTATCGATGATCAGTCGACAGACTGATGAAAGAGCTCGTGTCTCTTCCCGGCGTTTGATTTCCCAGTGAAGCTGCGATTCGTGCGTACGTGACACTTCCTTCCTTACTTTTCTTCTTTCACGGATCCAACAATTCACCGCTGAAACGTGCGATCCAAGACTGACGCGGTTGTACATTCGATGGGATGGATGAGCGAGCGTGAGACATGTCGATCGTGCGTGAAAATGATCGATCGATCGATCTTCGGCCTATGATCGGTGCTTCGGTGAACAGTGACGTCGGGCCCGGTGTGATGAGAGGCGGTAAATCACGAGAGTCTAATCTTTTCTTTTTTTTTTTTGACTACTTCGAGACGAGTAATGCAATGGCGAGGATGATCGTCGCTCGCGCGTAAGTGTCGAAAACCGTCCACATCTCTCCGAGAAGACGACTTATAAATAAAATATGCGAGGTCTGTCAGGAGTATATATCGTAAAATATCAAAGTATTACTCTTGGCTTGTTTATGCTTGGTTTCCCATTCGCTCTGTTATACGTATATTTACGTACGCGCACACGACACGTACACATACCGAACGTTGCGCGTTTCTTTCTTCCATCTCATCGTGTCTCCCTAGCATAGTTGACGAAGATATGCGAACAACGCGAAATCGCCTATCGATCTATAGAAGTCTCCGCCTGTGACCTCGACTAGACGAGAGTATGCTAATCCGAATAAAAAATAATAATCGCAACGGAATACATATCACTCGGCGAAGGCGACTGTCCGCGACAATAATTATAATAATAACCGATAGAAACGAATCTTTTCGAGAAGCCTATGTCTATGAATATCCTTAAATCACAGTCAATTTAACAGGAATGGACATAATAAACAGCAGTAAAAGTAGTCTCTGCCGAGAGTGTGATCTCACTTCAACCGCTATTTCAACTTGTGATTTTCTTCCAATATCGTCTCCTCATAACGGCTGTTTTAAAATAACACTGAGCATAAAAGAGAGCAAGTCTACGTGTAGAATGTTCAGATTAGTGCTTCGCACGTAATTTAAGTGACTAGATGATACAAAACAGCGTTTGCTTAACGCTGCTCATATCTACTTCAATTTTTCCTTCTCCTCTTCTTTCCTTCACTCGATAAACAGCTGTCCTTGTAGACGCTTTCTTGTATTATCACTGAAATATCTTACGTCTTAAATCTTAAATCACCTCTTTCTATTGAGTTTTCCAAACTTGCGATAGTTGAAAACCACAAAGAAATATATATGTATGTTTCTTTTGTAGTTTATTCGTCAAATATACACATATATCTTTTCTTTTTCGAGAGAAGCTTTCGAGAAATTCGAGAACTTTGAGGAATCTTACAATCTTTGTGTCAACAGGCAGCGAAAAATTGTCAATCAAGGGTATCCATCTACTTAGGTTACATGCAAAGCAATAATGTAAAAGCTATACGCGTAGACTTTGCGCGATCATTCACATTCAATCATCGAGTTCATTAGTTTACAGGAATGACAGAGTAAATCTACGAATCGATATGCTCTTTCACGAATGTTTCAAAGTCACATCGTGATTCAACATAGAAGAGAATGCGTCCAATTGATTACACGATTAAATATTGAGATTTTTAGTCATATAATTTATGCAATACTAATATAGAGTTTAATCATAAACGTAAATAACGTTGACCTTATTTTTAATTCATTCATGATATCATTATTTACGAAAACACCACAATTTACTAATACTAAGTCGGTTTTTACTCGTATAATCAACGAGAGCCATTCGCCTTTGAGCAATTGCGAACTAAATTGCAAAATGCTTGGATACTAAACCGCGAAGGTAGAAGATAACTTCTTTTTCCAACAAATGATGTTTCGCGACATAATTCGTTAACGGTTTTGTGTTAACGTCACTAAAGAAGAATAACACTACGCGAACCATGTTAGGCAGACAAAACGATGGCAGAAAGCGTATCGATGCAAGAAGCGCTAATATTAAAAAGAAAAAAAGAAGTCCTAATTACCTTAACAAAAACGCGATGAGCAAAACTAACATAATCGACTGAAGTTCACTGCGTGATGTATTTACAATAACAATTTCGAGTGAAACTCGAAATGCATTGTTTATCAGTTGACAAAATTAAGATTGAGTTGTATGCGACGAAAGTCTATATGATATAATCTAAAGTCAGTGACTGTTCGAGGAGTTACCAATTCAGTCTTAAGAAATAATTAAGTCAACGTTTTATGGTTGTAGCAATAAAACATCTACCAAAGGTTCCTTAGTATCGTACATCATATCATTAAAAAAAAAAGAGAAAAAAAAAAGAATAAAAAAGAAAAATAAAAGCCTAAGACACAAAATGAGGAAGCAAGAGAGGGGGGGACTTCACAAAGCGTCGAATTCATTTGGCACAGATACAGTCGACATTTTAACGTACTGCAACTATGTTGGAATTACCTATTCTATCAGTTTCCACGTATAATCAATCCTGTTTAGGCGGTATAAAAAAGATGTCAATACCTGTGTTATAAAGAGTAATAGTAGTATTTGAAAAGAAAAAAAGAAGAAGACTCAAAAAACACATAATAATCGATTACAGCGGGGATGACACGTTCGATCGCTTCTAGTTCGATCACGCGCGAGATTACAGCTAAGAAAATTCTGCGTGTTTAATTGTAATAAGTCACTACCTCCGTTTGTAAAAACTGTCGCAATGATCGAAGGCAGATCGTTATCGGAGAAAGTAAACGCGAAAAAAACTAACGATAGAAGCCGGTTTTCGTGATATAGGGCAGTATCACTCGGCGTGTACATACGAGTTAACATAAAACGTTAACGACATCGGCACCATACAAATAAAGAAAAGTCAGCCATCATAAAGAAAAGTAAAATGTACAGCTATCGTAACATCTAAAGGACAATCGAATCTGAAATACGCTGCGTCTTTCGTATTATTCTCCTACCTCTTTTTTTTTGTCTCATTATAGCCGCCGAAACGAACGGTAGTTTTACGAACTGCATCTTAAATAGCGCGTTACATCTTCGACGTGGTACGTTTTACGTAAAGTATATGGAATCAATTTATCAGTTTATACCTGCGAATAAGTACTTGTGGATTGGGGTTATGCATGTAGGGCTCCTTAAACTGTATAAGAACAAAGTTAAGACGTCGCTACGACTACAGGAGGAACAACATCGGGTTCTCCGGCACCGTCAGCCACGGCGGAATCGACGACCTTTTTAACTTTTATGGACTCTGCACTACTTTCCGACGAACTCTCGGCCTCGCCATTTTGTGCCGCCGCCGCGTCTTCGCTCGTAGTTTCCTTCGACGGGCCCTCGTTCAGTCCGTTACTGTGCAATTTGTCGTCCAACACTGGCACCTCCGTATTCCCGTTTTGCGTGGTACCGTTGAGTTTTTGCTTTTCCGAATCCACTGTATTTTTGTCCTTCACGTCCACTACATTCTCTTCTTTCACTGTCTCGTTTGTTGGCTCCTGCTTCGTAGTTTCATTCTCGCATTTCTCGGCGTCAGTCGCCACCGTCTCTTCGTCAGGTTCCACGCCTTGTGGCGTTTTTTCATCAACCTTTTCTGATTCTGCGGCTACTTCTAAACTCTTTTCTAGGGCTACTTCGTTCGACTGTGACGCTTCTCTCTTTGCGTCTGTCGTGCTAGTTGTTGCTTCCGGTTCTGTTACTGTAGTTTTTTCCACAGCTACCTCCGTAGTTTCTCCATTTTCAGTCACGTCTGTTGCAATCGTCTCCATTTTGGTTACTTCTTCTTGTTCACTCTTTGCCGAAATTTCTTCGCTTTCAGATGTGCCGGGAACAGTTTTTGCCTCTTCCTTTACTTCATCCTTCTCTGTTGTCACGGACTCCTCAGATTTATCCGCTGCATTTTTGTCACAAACTTGTGTCTCTGAAGCAACCTTTTCATCAGCCTTTTTATCATTCTCGGCCGGTTGAGTTTTATCGACAATCTCGGATTGTGCATCTTTTGCGACGTCTGTAGATTCTTCAGTCTTTTTCTCATTAGACGTGGAAGCACTTTCAGACTTTGATGCAGACTCTGGCACAGTTGTGTCCATAGAGTCATCAACAACGGGAGTAACCTCAATTGCCGCTGTATCTACGTTTTCTTCAGTCTTTTCTGACGCAGCGATTTTATCGCTCTCCTTCGTGGCCGGCGCCACGACGTTATCATCCTTTACAGTTTGTTCTGTGCTCTCAGAAACGTCCATTTTCTCTTTTGTATCTTCGGATTTTACATCAGCCTCTGTCGTTTCTGCAGTCTGAGCCTCTTGTTCAGTATTTGAAGAATCTTTCACAACCACCATCGATTCCTCCTTTTGCGCTGAGGAAGTTGATTCGTCTGTCGATGACTGATTCTTTATATGCTCGGTTGCTTCTGATTCGGTTACCTCCTTCGCATCGTTTTTTTCGACTTTTTTGTCAGTAACGTCGGACATTTCCACATCCTCAGAGGTATCCATTGGCTCACTGACATCAGTCGTACCTTCGTCAACTTTTTTATCCGCTGTCTCTAACTTTTGTCGCTTTGCAGCTGTTTGAAATGTCAAATCCAAGAAGGAGTTAATAGTGGTAAATGTAGTTTTCTCTTCATCAGTCAGGGCGGCATTACCCTCGCGTATTACGATGACTGTCGATAAACCTGCTTCCTTGGCAGCTGCGGCTTCTGTCATCGTTTAAGAGAAAAAAAGAATGAGTAAAGGAAAAGATATTTGACATTGTCCAAATATGATGTAAACCTAGCATGCAATATCATACAAAGAATTACTAATTATTTAACACGATTAAATTAATATCGAGCGAAATATTGGGAAATATACAAACCTTTTACAATATCAGTAAGGAAAATAACATTGGATGGTTTTTCATTGATTTTGCTTAGAATATTTCTGTAGCTGTCAGTTTCTTGCTTTGCACCTACTTCTGTGTCAAAGAAACCACTGAAATACTAAAAAACCAAAATAATTTTCATGATGATTAGTTCATATAAAATTTCCATCAAGATATTCGATAAAATATTCGCGACTACAGCACGTTGTGTTATAGAGAATACCTTAAGCATATTTCCTTGTTCAGCGTGTCCAAATAGAAGTTTCTGCGCTTCAACACTGCCACTTGAGTAGACATATATTTTTTTGCCATCGTTCGTCCACGATTCAAGCGCTTTAGGGACATCTTCATAAACGCTAAACAAAATGTATATTCTTGAAGCCTAACGTTAAAAATAACTTAAATCCTCTCAAGTTCTTTGACTGATCTTTGTAGTCTCAATCTTTAGTTGGTTGCAAAGAATTTCAAGAAATAGCAGAGGACTGAACCCCAAATAGTAGACAAAGATTTATGAAACAATCTATCACATCGTTAACTATAATCGTTTAACTCCTCCATTTTTGAGAGAGAAGTGTATCAACTCTCAATATATATAAGTTTTATAGTGCCATATCAAGATGGAAAAGTGCTAAAGATTCAATAGAATAAGACAAGTTAAGAAATATGTTGAGCATGCTCCAGCAGCAGATTCGAACATGAAAACTATACTTATTCCATTACAATAATTTAAAATTTTATCCATAGACAATTATATGGAGGACTTAGGAAGTTAAAAAGAAAATGGCTTCTGATGTGTATCCAATACTTATAGTACAAACATTTAAGGTCAAAAGTAGACAAAAGAATACAAGCACGCTACAAGGTTTATTTTTATACACGTAGATCAAATCCAACACGGTGTAAAATTCTATATAAAGTAGAGATGAATATAAATAAGTGATAACTGAAGTGAGCCCAAATACTACATGTTCACCTCACTATTTTTTCATCCATAGTTTATTATATATATTATATAATCTTTTATATGTGCATAAGTTGTGGGCAAGGTCATGTATTCTTTAAACATTTATATCTAACTATATTTGATGCTGCTACGTACTAATGTTTTATGAAAGATGGAAAGATCTTTATATGCATTACAAGTTTTATAAAAACAATACAGTGCATATATGCATATCATATATCAATGTTATTTATTGCAAGTAGAAGTAAATTATAAAAAGGAAATAAAGTAGGATAACTTACTGAGCTTTAACTGCGCCCGTTTCATATGCCTGACGCCATATATGTCCTTGCAATTGCTTCAATGCACCAGTTTTACGATCATTATCCATTTGCCAGAAGATATTTTTTAAAAGAGAATCTTTTTCTTCTTCAGGCTTATCACCGATAATTGCTACAAAGCCATCTGCTTTGTCTTCTTCATCCTTTTTTGCCTAAAAAAAGGACAATCATAAACTATCGGTGATATCAACAAAAAATCAAACAAAACACAAGGAAAGCAAACATTATTGAAAGAAAATGGATTACAAAACTAACTTTATCATTTATTTACATTCATATTAAGTTTCTATGAGAAATATTAATATAAATGATAATCAAGTTTTAAATATTAAACATATAGGATGCATGAATTAAGAAAATCATCCTCATCGCTGAGTAGGAATGTAACCTTACTGATAGAGGAACAGGAAAGGGTATTTTACAATTACATTCATTATTGATGCTAGAAATTCTATCATCACATAAAAGATCTCAGTATAACCATTCAGTAATGTCCCTATTGTGATATAATGATGAGAAGTTTCGTACATCAACATTCGTTAGTATGTGTGTGTGTAGCTGATCAAGAGAAATATTCTCTCGAGACAAAAAATATCTATTCTCGCGCAAAACTTTTTGTTTTAAGGGAAGAATAAAATTGATCTTATTTAATAACAAAAAGATTCATCTAAAACACCACTTCAAGGCAGCTGATTTTAACTTAAAACGTGTAACAATGTGTCAATCAGTGTTTCTGTCGTATTAGGAATCGTTGGGTAATCAGTCACTACATTAAAATTACATTACCACAAAACTCTGTGTTTAAAATGTCAAACTTTATCCGGGAGATACTCAAGACATTCGTTATATATACTTGTCTGATGCGAAGCATCAGTATATAATTTCCACCCAGCTCCAGTGAAAGACAAATATCTCTGACAATCAGCCTGCAGGATTAATTCATCAAGGTTTTGCATATTTACCTGTTCTTTCAACTTTTCATAATCCTGTTTGAACTCTTCATCCTCCCACTTCGACTCGATGTAATCTTTCAAATTTTGGCGCACGTAGGGGAAGAGGGTTTCCTGCAAGAGCAACAAGCCGCGCATAAGGATCATACGTCGTCGGTAATCGCGCGTAAGTCGGGAAACGCTCGCCGGGAAAAATCACGCGCGTGTCCCGTTGTTCCCGGCAGCGTTCGGCGGCGTCTCGGCGCGCCGCGTCAATATACATATCTCGACCGATATCTATAAAAAGGCCATAGTGTTTGTTTTCAAGTCCCCCGATTCCCATGGCCCTTTGGCCGCACGCCGTTAGTGGCTCTAGGGCGCGAGCTTGCACTTCGGTCGAAAATTCGAGGCGATGCTCAAACGCCTTTCAACTTGACCGATTCGCAAACACGGCGGTGGCTGTAACGGTGGCGGTGGCGGTGGCGGCAGCGGCAGCGGCAGCGACGGCGGCGGCGGCGGCAGCGGCAGCGGTGGCGGTGGCGGCGGCGGCGGCGGCGACTCACGATCGCCCGAAAACTCGATTCGAGCCGGCGGCACACCGCCCCGATGCGAGGACAATAACCCGCCGTGGAATTCGACCGCATATATACGCGACGAGACGGGAGCGAAGAGACGGAGTCTCTCTAGCGGATGCCCGGACGACTTCCCGAGGAGATGCGAGAGTCGCCCTCGGCTGGCGACGAAACGCCGCGCTCGCGAGAATCTCGCCGCCAGGAAAATCCAGCGGCGAGACTGCCTTTCGGAGTAGAACGAAACAGAACGGAACGAAACGACATGGCATGGCATGGCACTGCACGGCACAGTACAATACGGCGCGGTACGTTACGGCACAGCCGAGCTCCATCGCGCGACGCGTTCTCTCGCCCGTCTCTCTCTCTCTCTCTCTCTCGCGCTCTGCTGCATCGCCTTTGTGCGTTTACCTTGACGAAGCTGATGCTCGTGGTGGTGCCCTCGATGTCGACGAGCACCGTGCTCGCGATTAAGGTCTCTTCCTGATCCTGGCTGCGCTTTTCCCCGGCCATTTCCACGAACGATACGTCCACGACCGTAGGATTGATAGCAGTGTATATCTATATGTGTGGTATTCCCTCTCGGTTAGGTTGGCGCTCACGCTGTGTATGTCGGCGACGACGCGTTCTTGTTGGGAGCCGGCGAACGAATTCGCTGTTGGCCGTGCGCCAATGTGTACCCTCGGTGTGTGCGTGCGTGCACTCACAGACTCCCCCCCTTCTCTCGGCCCTCGCCCTGATATACCCGGTAACCAAGACCGTAGCGATACGTGGCGTTACTTGGGCTTTAGTCAGAGGTGCCGTCGACCCTCTTCCGTTGCTTTAGACATGGGCGCGCAACGAATGAAAGCAGCGGTGCGACGTGGTTTCGACGCATTAAGAACGTTGCACCACTTTCTACGATTTGAAAATGGAACAAAGGTGTCTGAAGATGCTCGAAGGACACCCGTGTCGCGAGCTAACGTCACTCAGAGGTCTTGCGTCACGCGCTTATAAAGATTTTAATCGATTAAGCGTCGATTAATATTTTCTTCGTCGCAAACAGTCTCGCAATATCTATAAGCGCTATATATATATAGTCGTTTTAATTTTTAACTAGAATTCACGTAGACGCGATGGATAAACACACGCGGGAAAGTGCGGGATAAAATTTCGATGTGGAAAGCGCGGGGACTCGCGTCGCGTCGCGACGATCCTGCATCAAATACGAAACCGCGAGCCGTATCGGCGTGTAGATATACGCGCGAATTCGCGATGATGTGAGTGCGCGCCGTGCGAATCGCTCGCTTCCCCTCCGGTCCGTCCAATGAACGGTCTCGCCGTCGGAGTCGGTGTGCGCTACCTGTGTGCGCCCGTGGTACGCCACCCTCCTGCTCCGCGAAAATTTCACATCGACGAATCTGGCGGAAAATCGCCGATCCCGACGGATTTCCTCGATGAATCGGCGCAAAAATCTGCGTCGGCTCCTCGTCCGTTGCTCATCGCGACGACGGGACGGTCGATTCGGCCGAAGAAACCGTTCGAATATCGACTCGACGACGAGCCCCTCTCACCCCCTCGATATCACTCCGCGGGAAAGTAGTTCCGTCGCGCATTGTTTTTCGCTGATTTTCGAAAAACAACACGTGACCGGCGAGCCGCCGAGCGTTTCGCTCGAAATGCCGAAATTCGCGTGCATCCCGTTGCAATTCGGCTGCTCAACGGCTCCGTAGCATCGCATCTCGCTGATGAGAATTCCTCGCGACAGTGCGGTCGTCCATGGATGTGTACAGACGACCACCTGATTTTTGCGCCAGCGCCGCGTCCATTTAAATCTCCGCGTGCCGCGTACACGGTAGTAGAGCCATTTAAATTTAAACCGATGGCGACCACGTTGCCTTCCTGTCGCAGCGATATCGTGCCGCACGAATGCACGCACGTATATACGAGACAGTTTACCAATTATCAATGACAAGGTGTAACGCTGCGAAAATCTTTTCTGAAATATTCTTTATGCAAGATAAAATTATTCGTAACATCATTACAAGATAGAAAGTTGCATGTGGTACTTGCTAATGATAACTCTTTTCTGCATAATATTTCACATTATGACTACATCATTCATTTTTATAATATGCGTGATAATGAAATATAATTAATATAATTAAACAAGTATGTTATGAACAATACAATACGGTACAGTGCGTCGTATTATTTCAGAAAATGATGAGAATATATCAAATGCACCTTTACTTATCAATACACATCAGTGTATATTGAACGCATGTTACTTATATCTATCGAATTGTCTCACTAACGAAACATCATTATTTACATAGTATTAAATGCTACCAAACTCACAAAACCAAGAACTACTAACGCTAACGAGATTAAAATATATGACGGAAAAGGCTTATTTAATCATGTCGTATTGCTTTAAAGATGTTATGTCATGTTACCGTCATGACTTCCTTTCTATTCTATTCTATTCTATTTCTGTCCCATGAAAAATAATGTAAAATCCTTTATCTGAGTTACTTTGAGAAACCATTTAATGGTTGAAAAGCAGAGTATACTATCATATTGAGCAATGCCGATTCTTTGCGCGCGACTTAATGACTTCGCAATTACATGTCCACGAGTTCCTCTCTGACCCGTGCAACTTGTTACACGCATTGCAGTTTGTTCAGCTTTTCGCCTAGATGCTTATTCCAGTGAATTCTTATCTCTTGTTGGCTGCTGCATTTCTTCCCGCATTCCTGACACTCAACCTCGCCCTCGCCGTGTTCCTTCTTGCGATGCTTCGAGCGATTGTTGTAGGTGGAGAACGTCTGGCCGCAATCCGAGCACTGATAAGGCTGTTCGCCCGTGTGCTTGCGACGGTGATGATCCCGTGAATCCTTCCGTCGGAAGCTTATGTTGCAGTACTCGCATTGGAACGGCTTTCTTCCGGTGTGCAGCAGAATATGGTTGTACAGGGACTTGGTGTCGTTGAATCCCTTGCGACATTGTGCACATTTATAGCGTTTCTCACCCTGATGCTTGCTCCTGATGTGATTGATCAGCATCTGTTTGATCTTGTACGTGGCCTTGCACGTGTCGCATTCGAATATCGGACTGACTCTGCCCTCGTGCACTCTCTCCTTATGCGCCTTGAGTGACATTTGATGCTTGAATTTCTCATGGCACTCGTCGCATTCGTGCCACGGTTTCTGTCCCGTCAGCAGCGGGTCCTGGTGGTGGATTTGGTGGGTCTCTGTCATGTGGCACTTTAGCATACGATAGGTCGGCAGGTCCTCCCCGCACACGGGGCATGTAAACAAATGCGGCAACGACACGTTCTTGTCGTTCTTCCAGTGTTTCTCCAGATGCTCGTTCATGTTTTGCTTCTTGGTGAACGACTTTTCGCATATATTGCAGTTGTAGCGCTTGTGGGAGAAGTGTATCTTCCTGTGGAGTTTGAGCGCGTTGGTGGTCATGCAGCGTTGGCCGCACACGTCACACTGATACGGTCTCTCGCCCGTGTGCGTCCGATGGTGTTCCTTCAGTCGCGTTTTTAGCTGAAACGATTTGCCGCATAGCTCGCATATGTGCGGCCTGGCGCCCTTGTGCACGAAGAGGTAGTGCTCGTAGAGGGAATTCTCCGCGCTGAATTCTTTGCCGCACGTGCTGCAGATGAACTCGTTCATGTTCTCATTGTGTCGCATCTCGTGGAACTCCAATCTCTCTTTGCGCACAAAGTGCTTGGAGCATTTGGAACAGTGGTACTGCCGCGGCGAGATTACCTTCATCTCGACACCATCGACCATGAGGGATAAGGTGGAATCCTCGCAGGCGGCGCATGTCACCAGGTCGTTAATAGCCTTCGGATCTAAGTCTGTTATCGGTTTCCTGCAGAGGCTGCAATTCACGGGGTTCTGTTTCCGCAGCGTGGCGTTCTCCTGATCGAGGCTCGTCTCATCCATATCTACGTCGAAACGTAATTCCTTGGTGCCGAAATGCTTGTATTTATCCTGATGGCTCTTCAGTCTCGTCTTCCTCACGAACATCTTGCCGCATCCTGTGCAGGCGTGTCGCACGGAGTTCTTGTGCGTGTGGAAGTAATGATTCCACAGCAAGTTCTCGTTGCTGGCCTCCTTGTCGCATATCGTGCAGATGAACTTGTCCATTTTGTTCAGTTCATGCCTCTCCATGTGAAACTCGTATTTCATTTGTGAAATGAAACGTATTCCGCACAAGTTGCACATGATTCTCGGACCGCTTTTGACATCAATGTCCTCGCCGCATTTCGCAGAATCCTCGTCGACACGTTCTTTCTCCGTTTCCGTCGTGTACGCTGTACTGCCATCCTCTTTGCCGTCCGCTTCCATGTTAAGCCATTCCTCGCCGCCATTTACTGGCACGGTTTTCACCAAATCATTCGTAGCATTGTTCACTGTCTCGACATTTATCAAGTCACTTATGTTGTCGTTTACTCGGTCGATTTTCAGCAAATCACTCACACCGTCGTAATCAGTGTTCAGTGAGTTGGTGTCAGTTTTGTCCTGTGTTGTATCTACTTCCATTTCTATTTTTAATAATTTGGTAGGATCATTATCGATCTCGAAGATAACATCTTCCTGAAATCTTTTTTTTGCATTTGCACTCGTTTGATGCAATACATTTTCATTTGGAAACGCAATATAAGCATCTATATAATTGGCGTCCTCCTGCAAGACTGGCGAGCTTTCGCACACTTCATTATTTTCGCTTATAGTAATGCATGATGATTCCATTTCATTATCTATTATATTTAATTTTTGCGTGCAAATGTTATTAAAATCCATTGTGTTCTCAAGTGTTTGTATCTCCTCTTCTTTTACTGATTTTTCCATTTGATCTATAGCAGCTAATGTAATTTGAAATGGATAATTACTATCTTCAAAATTGCTGCTTATTATGATCATTAAATCTATATTGCAATTAGGACATGTGTATACCATGTCATGCAATTTGGAAATTATTTCTATTTTTTCATTTCTACTAAGTTCGCACAAGTTGTTTTCTGTTGTATTGACATTTTCCTTCGATAGTTCTAAGATGTTTTGCATAAAGTCATAATGTTTGATGACCTTCATGTAACAATCCAAGCATATGTATTTTGAATTGTTATCATTTGGTAATACCTGTACAAAATAGGTGAAGTAGTAGTCATCAGTTTCTTTGATAACATATGATATCCTGAAATCATCCTGGATATGTTCAGAATGTTCTCTGGGATATCTTAGATATTGGAGATAATTCTGAGATATCTTGTACTTTCTAGATTATTTTATAGCAAGATGTTCTTATTTACTATATTACTCACTATACTAAACATAAATATACCTTGAGTGGTAATGTGTCATTTATTTTCTGTGCTAAATTAGCCTCTTTTTCAAAGATATGTACCGATTTATCATTTTCAAGCTTGATATAACACAAACGACATTTTTCACCATTGTCTAGCACATTCATCTCTTAACACTTTTATATATCATGCACAATGTGTGCAAGTTTTAATGTTTTATGATGTTATTTTACAATGTTTTGTAGAAAATGTTACAAAATATGTTTATGAGAGGTATGATAATATATCTCAAACATACATCCCTTTGGAATATTGGCATCAATGGACTTTTAAGGTTATGTTTGCCTAGAAAAGGGGTTCAAGATTATTAAACATAGAAATTTTATGTAGATAATAATTTATATAATACTTATCTTCAATAATTATTATGAAAGATAATTTACCTTTGATAAATTTATTTTACTACTTGCAATAACTTACGCTATAAGTCGTAAGTCGTAATGTCTTCTCATCTGCAAATGTCGATGTATAAATTGAAACAAATATCAAATATTTGTTTTTGACAAATCACCTTATGGATTCTTCCTTTTAAGTTTTACATATTCGTTGAGATTTCCGTAGAAAAAAGTACGAATATTTGTTATTAAATTTGAAGTGCACTTTGAATCACTATTTATATATGTAACTGCGTTCATAGAGGTTAGAACAAGTATCGCTAAGCATTAACGATTTTTTATAGATAATGATATCTTTTTGTATTCTTTATTCTATATTTCTATTCGGACTTCTTTATGTATCACCTTACTAGTTACTTTTTCGTTGAAATAGCAAATAAATAAAATATTTTGTTAAGGTAACGTTACAATCAGTGCCATGTTATTCACTACTGGAATAGTAAAGTTTCATAAATTTTACAATACCTACTGATGGTTAATTTTACATTCAGTCAGTATTATTATCATTTACCTACAGCTAAGTTTTTATCTCTTGGCAAGGTAGATTGCAGAGAAAATTCAGCTCGTCAGATGCGTATCATGAGAACGTTACATCATAGACTTCATACACGTTGTCCAACGTAGTGATGGCCGGTAATTACAAGAGTTTTATGAAATTGTTGGAATCATGGCCTTTGGACAAATCCAAAGCGGGCAGGTAATTTCTTCACGACACTTACTGTACTCTTTAGTACAGAGCAAGATATTGTGCATGCAATTCTTCTGAAAGTTACATTCAACATAGTGGTGTGTTCGGTTCTCGAGATATTATTAACTAGGTTAGGATATTTTTAGCTTTATATAGTTTCTGATAACTGATACTGAACGAAACACATTATTCTTAGCAATTTATTGTCTTGGATGGTTTTTAGTGATTTGGGACAACATATCCGTGACCAGCTGAAAATTGCGTTTGCAAAAGGTGAATCAGCTACTCAAGTGGACCAAGAACGCTGTAATAGGTACTACGCAAGTTTAAACAGACTATCATCAAATTATCATGGACAAAGATACAAACGTACCTTGCTGAGTACAGCGAGTGGATTGGACAGGAAACAGTGTAATTTGGTACTGACTCCTGAAATGTTGGAGTATTTTAATGAAGAAGACAAGGGAATGATTGAGAAATATTATAATAAACTAAAGAAACTATTAATAAAAGATGATAAGAAGAATTAGATGTTTAAGCTTTGTAGGCAGTTATGCTAAGACAAAGCATTTCATTAACAGAGCAGATAGGCTACTGAACAATGTTAATGTATTGTGTTTAACAAATACAAGACAATGTAGTTTGCAATCTGTTCCGGAAAAAAGTCCTCATACGCCTGTTATGGCACAGGAAGTATTGTCATATATAGAGCCATCACCAGGCAAGACGTATATAGATATGACATTTGGTGCTGGAGGACATGCCACTAAACTTTTAGAACACTCACCTGATATAAAAATATTTGCATTAGACAGAGATTCTGTAGCGCATGAATATGCACAGAAATTATCACAGAAATACCCAGGCCAAGTAATTCCTTTGTTAGGTAAATTTTCAGAGCTGCCACAATTACTTAAGCAACATAATATTGGGAGGAACAGCATAGATGGATTTCTGTTTGATTTTGGTTGTTCATCAATGCAATTCGACATAGGGATCAGAGGTTTCTCTTTGTCGAAAGATGGTCCATTGGACATGAGGATGGACGGATTCCGATGTTCGGGACAACCTACCGCTGCGGATGTATTAGAGAGAGCGACAGAAGAAGATTTGGCACGTATAATAAAATTTTACGGACAGGAGAAGCGAGCCAAGAAAATAGCGCGTGCTATTATCGAGGCTAGATATATGTTTAGAAAATTAGAAACAACGAGAGAACTGGCTGAGCTAATCGAGTCTACTCTCAGTGATGAAATCAGAAAGGACAATCTTGGCAGATTTTCACACAATGCTACAAAAACGTTTCAAGCACTTAGAATTTTTGTCAATAACGAGTTAAACGAAATCAATTACGCGATGCTTCTCGCCCGGATATACTTGAAAGTCACCGGTCGTTTAATAACGATCAGTTTTCACTCGCTGGAGGATACTATAGTCAAGAGACACATTTCTGGAAACATAACGGATAACGTGGCAAACACCATATCTCTGAAGTATGCGAATCCTGGTAAGATCTTCGATGCGAATGAACTCGAAATGTTGACACAAACGCCATGGAAAATGATGCACAAGCATGTTCTGCTACCCACCGCCGAAGAAATCGAAACAAACCCGAGAGCACGATCGGCCAAGTTCCGTGCCATTTTAAAGGTGAAATAAATCTTACATAGGGGAAATTTCAATAGTACGCATTATTATTTCGTTGTATGAATACGTTGAGATTGTACACTGATAGATATATATATATATATATATATCGCAGCGGTATATATATATATATATCTATATATATATATATGGCACATCATCCCACAAGACTTGTATAGAAATACAAATTTATTGATAATTATATTTGTATGCAAAATATTTTGGCTCATTTATCGGTATCATACATCGTGAAAATGTTTCCTTTACCGAAAAATATAGTTCATGTTTAAAATAAACCTTCTATTTCATCAGTTTCGCTGTTCCAGTCCATGTCGTAGATACTCGGTCTAGTCGAGAGTCCCGGCATCATCATAATCTGAGAAATAGATACAAGACAGTGTTACAGAATGTAGACAAATATCTGATAGATAGTTTTTTTTTAATTAATCATATTGGACTCACCTCTCCCACCATAGGAACTACGAATCCGGCACCGACTGAAACGAATATGTCCGTGATGTCAAGAGTAAAACCAGTTGGCGCGCCTTTGATAGATGGATCTCCGGTTAACGAATTCGAGGTTTTCGCCATGCATATCGGTAATTTGTTGTACCCTAGCTCGTTGTAGCTTTCTATCTTTTTCTGCACCTGTAACAGATAGCAAACGTTAACAACGCACGATAACACGCTGCGACAATCGTGTGTTTCGCATTGCGGACAATATCGGATGTTAATCTGGTTTATTTTCTTACATATGACGTGAGAGAGGGTTTACTTACATTTTCCCCGAGTACAACGCGACCAGCCCCATAAATTTTCTTGGCGACCTTACTTATCTTCTCCTCAATGCTGTCTTCGAGATTATATAGAAACTTAAAATTGCTAGATTTATCATTCGTAGCTGCTATCACTGCATCCGCGAGCGCCGTGGCGCCGGCACCACCGTTGGCCCAATGCGTGCATATTATCGCGTCAGATGCGCCGCTCTTCAGGGCTGCTTGCTTGACGAGTTCCAGTTCCGCTTGAGTATCGGTGCTGAAAGAGATTAACGTATGTCTCGTTCACGTGCAGGTAATTTTCTACTCCGCGGTCGATCGTACCGATATGGAAATTCGTATGATTCAAGTTTGTATTCTTTAGATTTGCGAGATTTACATGAAGTCGATAGTAGGCGAAAGATGCGGGAGGCAAATTAGACTAATTCCCGAGAGGTAGACTCACGTGTGCGAGTTGATGGCGACGATGACGGGCATGCCGTATTGACGACCATTGTCAATATGCTTTTGCAGATTCGGCAGTCCTTTCCTCACGAGCTCGATGTTCTCCTCAAGGTATTCCTTCTGCAGAGGCGCTCCGGTGGTCACAGGCGGCCCGCCACCGTGCATCTTCAATGCCCTGACAGTCGCAACGAGCACAACTGCGTTCGGTATGAGCCCGGAGGTACGGCACTTGATGTCAAAGAATTTTTCCATGCCGATGTCTGATCCGAAACCTGCCTCTGTCACGACGATTCCTTCTGGTCCGACCAGTTTCAAGGCGATCGCATCGGCTAGGATGGACGAGCAACCGTGGGCGATATTGGCGAACGGACCAGTGTGCACCATTACAGGTGTACCTTCCAATGATTGCATCAGTGTCGGTTCTATAGCGTCCTTCAGCAGAATCGCCATTGCTCCAGTCGCACCCTGAGGATTAGCAGATAAATTTAGTCAGGCGGCGAATTGTATTCGATAAAAATATAGTCGATCTTTCTTTCTCGTAGTTTAGACAGTCTGGACAATTCACTGATTATACTAACGAAATCGTCAGCGGTTAAGGGCTCGCCGCTTTTGCTGAATCCGACAACGATGTTGCCAAGCCGTCTCTTCATGTCCTCGACATCGGTGGACAATGCCAGGACTGCCATTACCTCAGACCCCACGGAAATGCAGAACGAGGTCTGTCTTGCCTTGTCCTTCTCCGTTGGGCTCTGACCGATGGTGATCTTTCGTAGGAATCGATCGTTTATGTCCATCACTGCACAGCAAGCACAAGAACAAATGTAATACTTCTTCTCGGAATGTGCGTATATACATGCGCATTCTTTCTCTCAAGTCGTTATCTCGCACCTCGCGGCCACGTAATGTTCTTTGGATCGATATCCAGCCGCGCGAATCTGCGTCGCTCCTCGTCGGTCAACGCGCTCGGATCGGTTTTCGCGATGCCGAGTTTTTGCAGTCGTCTGAGCTGAATTTTCGAGAACTGCCTGACACCTTTGATAGTCGGTACCAGTCGGTCGTACAGGGCCTTGTCGGTCTGAGTCGACTCGTGGAAGTATCGCGCGTCGATCTGCGCCGCCAGGAGATTGTGCGCGGCGGTGACGGCGTGAATGTCACCTGTCAAGTGAAGATTAAACTCCTCCATAGGGATTACCTACGACAAGTCGACGTTGATCAGACTGATTAAGCGAATGACGATTTTGTAGGGTGTATACGAATACTATAGGGAGGTAAGGCTGATAAGACATCGTCAGTATCGTTATCTGCGAATGATTACCTGCGAATATCCTCCCCCCGCGGCTCCACCTTTAACACCGAACGTAGGTCCTTGGCTGGGTTGCCTGACGGTGACGAAGGAATTCTTGCCGCGATGCGCCGTTAGAGCCTGTACCAATCCAAGGGAAGTCGTGCTCTTGCCTTCGCCGAACGGGGTGGGTGTGATGCCCGCTACCACGATGTACTTTCCGTTCTGTTGATGCTTCAGTCGTTGCAGCACTCCGAGGCCGACCTTGGCTTTCTTGCTGCCGTAGGGGTTGAACTCGTTCGACACCAATCCGATTTCATCGGCCAGCGCGGAGATCGCTTTCGGCTCCTGGCACCTGGAGATGCTAATGTCGCTCGGTACAGGTTGAACGAGGTTTAGCTTGAGGGCTCTAAGCTTCCACTGGGTGCTGAGCATCTTCGCCGCCGCCCTCTGCGCGGATATCACAGTGTTCTTCATCAACATCGCGACAGTCATAGGCCCGACGCCACCTGGTACCGGTGTGATGTACGAAGCTACCTTGGCAGCTTCCTCATATGCCACGTCGCCCAACAAACGTTGTCCACTTTTTTTCGTCGAGTCTGAAATCGGTCGCAGTAGCGTTGATATTGTAGCGTCGTTAAATCTAATCGTCTTTAGGGTACAGCCAACCGATTTTTATCGTATTAGGTGTACAAATGAATAATTCAATTTTTTCAGCTACATTCAAGGTTTATTCTAAAACAGAGCTCGGCAAAAAGTGCACGCCACGGCCGATTTTCGATTATCTCCGCCAACCGCTGTTCCCTTTACCTCGCCACTCCACATGCTGCCTACAAGCCTTTCGAGCCTCAGGAGTGTGTTTCCAACAGTTTTCCACGTCACCCATGAGGTACTATTGTTGACGCGTTTTTTTTTAAGTGGAATCCCTAATAGGCCTAATCCACTGAGGACTGTAACAACCCGTAACTAATTGAACAGAAGCGAAATAAAATATGTTAAATGAAGAATATTTAATTCGATTTTCGGCGTCTTTTATTAGTAAGAGCGGAAACGTCAATTTGCATATTGCATGTAGCGAGCCGCATAAGACGTGGTAAGGAATCGTCGTTTAAAGAAGAACGCTTCTCATTTTTTATAAATTTCATTTTCAAAAATTATAGATTATAGATTATAGAATTATAGATTAGGCCTACTGGGGATACCACTTAAAAAAAAACGCGTCAACAATAGTACCTCATGGGTGACGTGGAAAACTGTTGGAAACACGCTCCTGAGGCTCGAGCGGCTTGTAGACAGCATGCGGAGTGGCGAGGTAAAGGGAACAGCGGAGATAGTCGAAAATCGGCCGTCGCGTGCATTTTTTGCCGAGCTCTGTTCTAAAAGAAAGTAAATTAAATTGTTCAATCAAAGTATTCGCCGTTGCTTTCTATAACTTTAAGCCATCTTTCAGGCAGCTAATGAATTCCATCTCGAAATTCCATCTCGTGTCTTTGGACACGATAAAGTCGTCAAGCCATTTTCGGATCTCATCCACTGATTGGAAGTGCATATCGGACAAGGCGTGTTGCATCGACCGGAACAAGTGATAATCGGATGGAGCAATGTCTGGTGAATACGCCGCAAGTGCTGCAAGACGTCCCAGCCAAGACTCATTATGGTGTCTTTTGTATTGGAAGCAATGTGTGGTCTTTCTTCTTTTCTTTGGTCACGCAGGGGAAATCCTCATGGATACCCCCGACCCCCCAAGGGGTCGGGGGTTATGCCGGACTCTTACCGGCTAAAACCCCTGCGGAGTGCCTACCGTTCGGACCGTGGTGGGGGGAGTCAGAGGAACTACGCCTATATTCTCTCCCTGACAGGAATGTGTGGCCTGGCGTTGTCATGCAACAATTTCACTGGACGTTTTCCTTTGCCAATATACGGGCGTTTTCGTTCCAATTCTTGACTCAAGCAGATTAATTGACGTTGGTAGCAGTCCGTGCAGTAACTGTTTCAACAACTCATAATAAAGTATGCCCTTGATATCCCACCAAATGCAGAGAAGAACCTTCTTTCCTAAGCGATTGGGTTTTGCGACCGATTTTGATGATTCGCCGGGATTTACCCATGACTTTCTGCGTTTGGGATTGTCATAGAGTATCCATTTCTCATCGCCCGTAATGATTTTTCACAAGAAAGCTGCTTTCGACGCTGCTTATTGAGAAGAGAAAGACACGCTGCCACTCGTTGATTTTTGTTGGTTTCAGTGAGTTCATGCGGAACCCATTTTCCTCCTTTCTCGATCTTTCCCATCTCATGTAGGCGTTTGGAAATCGTTTGCTGCGTTACTCCCAACTGTTCTGCAAGCTCCTTTTGTGTTTGCGCCGAATTCTCAGCGAGCAGTTGTTCCAAATCATCATTATCGCACTTCGGAGGGCCTCCAGGGCGTTGTTTGTCGATTAGACTGAAATTACCGCTTTTAAACCGCTTAAACCAAAATGCGCACACATCGTACGATACAACACCTTCGCCGAGAAAGGAACAAATCGATTCGCACGCTCTCGCAGCATTTTTTCCTTGTTGGAATTCGTAAAGAATGCAGTGTCGGATATGCACCTTATCTGTCGCCATTTTTGACTGTACTGAACTTATATATACTTTTGAATACCTTTGAAGGCTATGTTGGGCCAAGCCATATGTTCTTTTTAATAGCTATATGTCAACATTGCATAATCACAAAAGAGCGGAAAAATCTTATTCAATTTAAAATTGATTTCATAACTGTTTAAAATAATTTGGATTATTCATTTGTACACCTAATATTTTATCGAAAATTTATCTACTCGGACACGTAACGTCGTTTGATGTAACGTTAAATCTATTGAATTTTCTCTTTTTCCCTCAAGTACCTGCAAATTCACTTTAGAAATTTAATGCTGATAAGTTCCGAATATCTATACCTGCTTGGCGGTAAATCACTGTGTGTGCATCATCTCTCACGTATTTTGACGATAAATTAACAATTGCTACTCATTCGTATTATTGAAAACTAACGTGTGTGTGTGTGTGTGTGTGTGACATGTGCACTCGAACACGACTGAACTCGGCAGAAAATTAACAAGTTATGAATAAGGTCTTTGCCATATCGTAACCTACCCGTAACCCGAGCTCGACGGATATAAATATGTTTTTAGACACAACGCGCAAGGGTCTAGCGAGAAAAAATGATAACGGACGTGAGAGCATGCGATAGGCGAGATAGATAGTTATGTTACATTCTTTACGTTTGTAAAGACGATTTATCAGTGTTATTTCGAAACCATATTATATCTGAGTCGAAACCATATTATTCTGAGTGTGTTTCGGGACATCTTATGTTCGAACGAAAGATTCTCCGGTGAGAGAATTTGGATTGAGTTCAAATTGTTCAAGTTGGGACCTCCGTAAGATTGTTCTTTAGCCAAAACCCGTAGAGGAAGGAGAAGAGAAAGAAGAAAACAAAAAGTTGCGTACCTGGCACAGGATTAATGCCGCAATCGATAACAACCGCGCCCGGTTTAATCCAATCACCTTTGACTAGTTCGGCTTGCCCAATGCCTACCACTAAGATATCGGCTTCACGCACCTGCAATGAGATTTTATTTGAAATGGTGTGAGTGTGTCGTGTAGTACTTTATTCATTCGATTATTCACGAGGAGGTATCGCATAAGTTCGAGTGATCACTTACAATGCCAGGAAGGTTCTTTGTTTTCGAGTGGCAAACCGTTACGGTCGCGTTATGCCATTTTAGCAACTCGCTAATCGGCGTGCCGACGATCTTGCTCCTTCCCAACACGACAGCTCGCGCGCCAGCGATAGGAACACCGCTCCTAAGAATTGTTTTTGCTTTTTATTTAATGCCCTACGTCTGTACTGTACAACTTTGTGGTTCTTACAAGTGAATCAACGCACTTCTTTATCAACTCGATGCAGCCGTTCGGAGTGCATGGCAAAAATCCGGACATGTCGCCGATAGCAACTCGGCCCTCGTTAACGGTATTTAATCTACAATTAAATAATTTTGTGTATTGCGCGCGTGAATGAATACGTTTTAATATATATGCGATGTTCCGCGCGATTTAGTGATTTTACGTTTTAACGGACGAAGAGTTTTGCGAAAATTATGCTATTGAATTAGTTAATTGCGATAATAATTACTTCTAAATCCCCGTGACACAACATATTGATGCAAATTGACATCTACACGTGTTCCTATCGTATGAAGCTGAAATCCGCGTGTCAAAGGGCAAGTTATTTGTGCTTTCGCTCCTGTTTATCGCCGTTAAATGCGTCATGAAATCTTCTCGATATACCACTTTCGTAATTGCGAATATATCTACACGCCGTTTTACGTTGAAATACCGACAAATATTTCGCTGACATCAATTTATTGAGTTCAATCGGCGATCTATGTATTCGTCGGCATAAAATATGACGAGATCGAAATTACGTCAGTGCTGAAGAACGTTACTTTGCGGAATGCTACTTCAAATAATTAACCGATATCTGACAAATTCGTAGATAACAAACAGATTGATGATATTAGTCAGCGTCACGCGATGCTATTGGTTGATGTCAAATTGCAATAATTATACGTTTAAATTGTTGCTATGCTGCCCTAAAAAAATATAAATAAAAGAAGATCATTATTTTCTTACCCATCAACGTCTTTGCTGGGTGACACCAGATCAGTGATCAGATGAGAATTGATTTTATTTACAGAGTCTAACGGCATTTGCACGATAATCCCGTGAATGTTAGGATTATTATTCAGTTTATTAACTTTGTTGATAAGCTCTATTTCCGTAGTCGTATTAGGAAGCTTCACATGCTCGGCGAGAATTCCTATGTCGGCGGCCGCCTTAATCTTCATCTTGATATAAACATTGGAATCCTCCCGGCCACCTACCTGAACGATAGCCAAACCTGGTGCGAAGCCAGGTAACTTTTCCTTTAGGATGTTTACATCTTTGGTTAACCCTGCACGAATTTCTCTACAAAAGTTGCATTAAATATGCATTCGTTAAACACTTTGAGAGACAGTTTTGTGTTCGCAATCTGTTATCTGGTTTTCATATAAAAAGTAAAATTTAAAGGGAATATATTGGGTGATCAAGAATTTCGATGGATTTCGCAATAAAAGTGATTTTGTTTTATATTATCTTTATAAAATTTCTATTATTTTTTTTTAGAAAGAAAGAAACTTCAAAACTTTTGCACTCACCCAATAGTAGTTTTTAAAAGAATTTCCACAATTTCAGAGCCGAAATTTTACAATTAACAATTAACGTCAAGTTTCTTTTATATTGTGCGTTTATTATTTATTTTATTAATTTACTTCATATTGTTCAGAATATGATTGATTGCATTTACTTAAAATAAGAGAATACGCTTTACGATCGAAGTCCAGTTCATTTTCACGCGTTATTCTACATTTAAATTTCGCGGGCATTCTTTGGGCTATTTATTTTTGTCTATTAAATATCGATTATTTGACATACAACCGCGGACAAGATTATTTCAATTATTTCAACGCGTTTATTATTATTTCCCGTTATTTTCATATTTCGATATAGATGAATGTATTATTACGTGACTCAAAGAATCATAACCTCATAAAGAACATATGACTATCACACGATAAAATATATGTTACTTCTTAATATAGCTTTTATTCCAATCAGATTATTACGATTCGAATATAGTTTGAATAATGTTTACGACAAGGACCAAAGGTCCAGGCAACAATTCTTTTTTCATGAGATGCGTAATCGCACACAGTAATTCGTAATATCGTTTTCTCAAGATAAACGATCGATTTCTTTTATTTATTTCTTTTATTGCGAATTTGAAGTAATTGCACGAATTAAGGAAGTGATCACTTACTTCGCCAATTCAGTGCCAGATAATACAACTCCTCGCACATCTGTGGACATGGTTCTATTAAGAAATCTGAAATTATATCATTTGATAATTTTGCACTTTACTAGTAGGTCGAGATTAGATTTTTCACTATTATCACTAACTTCACTGTTATTTATTGTCACAAATTGACGTCTTTCTCAGCGAATGTCAGGTATTTACAGGCTGACTGGTGTTGATCAAATGGATCTTTTCTGCGTTCCGACCGGCTCACAAGTGGTTCTCGACGTAACACATATAGGGTGTTCCGTAGATGCGAATTACACCAATTTAATATCCTTGAACGAATTTGATCGAATTTTTTGCAGGAAAATTATAATCTTTCATTTGTGTTTGCGCACAGATAAATTTTTATTATTAACGTAACAGCCAATAGATGTCTAAACAAATTGTTTTTATTAGACTCACAGTTAGCACAAAGTAATTGAATCACACGTGTATTTTTATTCGTCTATTTTCGTCTATTCGTCAGTTCGTCAGTTTTGAAAATCAATTAAAATGTACTTCGTTGTTCATTCTTCCTGAGAAGAAAGCATGTATTACTCGAGTAGGCAACACTATGTTTTTCTGAGGCACCTTATGCACAGTTATCACGTCTCTATTATGTTACGTCATATGCTTGTGCACTCACTCTGGTTCTTCATATATGTGTATGTACATATGGTACATTTCCGTTGTCAACGAGGAGACGAAGTTACAATTTTGAATTGTATAGGTAATTCTTAAGTTTATGATCGCACTTTAAAGGAAGGAAGAGTGATCGTGACCCGTTATATAAAGTCTGTTCTTTTTCGCTGCACTGCTACACTGGTGCAATAAGTTAGAGAGTGAAACAAATATATAGTTGTCTCACTCTAACTTATTGCATCAGTGTAGCAGTGCAGCGAAAAAGAACAGGTCTATAGTGAGTCTCGTGTAATATATGTAAACAGCGAAAGGCGGGTATTTCAAACATTCTCTGTAATTCGTTATAACGTCGAGGATGAAGTTTGGACTATTTGTGTCTAACAGATATTTTTCTTATCTTGTGGATTAATTTGATCTTTGTGGAACATCAACATTTATTCCTCAGGAGTATCTTTATTAGAATGCACGTCTCTGCGAACATTCTTATTTTTTTGTTAGGAAGTTTTCTTTATTATATTTCGTTATATACAATGACAGTAATCTGAAATTTAAAAAATAACAAGAATAACGATGATTAGATGTTTCGTCAATTTTGATGCAATTAAATTTTCAGAATTTGGTTAAACATAAATCTAATATGAAGAGTCTCTCTTTTCATTAATTAGTGAAATATATAATATTGTTTAAACTAATGATAGTCTCTTACTTAAATATTGTTGATATAAGTATCATGAGACGAGTTGACGCAACGATTCGACGATAACTACTAGTTTTGCATAGTTTCCGCTGATGAATGCATCTTTGTGACGATGCGAATGAAATATAAATATGCGATAAAAATACGAAGCCAGCTACGCACGTTACGAAATTCAGTGTGATAAACTCTGACACGTGTTACAATCGACCTTCCATCGAGTCGATAGATAATTGTGCAAACCATATATATTATTTTTTAACTTTTGATATTACTTATTTGTACACACACTCTCTCATCTATCCTTTATACAATATTATAAGAATATTATAAGAGTTGTAACTGGTAATGCAAAACGGAGGTTTTTTTCATATTTGTCGCAGATAATGAAAATATATTCATACTAATATTGAAATATTAATTGAGACTAATTGCTTTACAAAATTTGTTATATATCGTTCATTTTTAAGATGATAATTTATGCTCAACGCAATTATGCAGTTTTTATCGAATAATAATCAGATACAGTGTGTAAAATGCGTACATAAATACGTCATTCGTTAATTGAGACTTAATTCATTGTAATCAAGAAATATTCGTTTGAAATTATTATAATGTTATTGAAAACCTATCTTCGCAACGACGTTATTTAATTCCCAAGTTTCGTGAAAGTGAGTTTACTGATTAGATTTGTATGATAAATTGGAAATACAAATCAAATTTTTCGTATCACTCTTTTACCACGCAAATAAAATAGACACAAAAAAACATCATTCGCAGGAATTGAAATCAAAGATCGAAGATGCGGTAGTCGTGAAGATAAATAACCACTGAAAATAAATAACCGCTGATGAATAATTTCTGTCTTACACTTGAGGATTCTCCTCTGAGAATCCAGCACCGATTATTACCCGCGCTTTTATTTTATCGCAGGTACAGCCAAGTTGTAACTGAAGAACTTATAGTTAGACAAATTCTGATTCTGATTCGACCCGACGCAGCGGTTCAAAGAGAATTTGCCCTTACTCAGAATTTAGTCGGTTTACCAGCGGTTAGTCCGCGTCGGGCATCATCGTCTTCGTCTCTTCGTGCCGCCGATTGGCGGATCTGTAATATCGTTAGGCCGCGGTTTCGACCGGGCCACTGTGCTGCTAGAGGTCGGAACAATCGCTGAAGATTAGTAAGATTAACCAAGATCCCCTTTACGTCTGGATTGCCCCTTCGCCGGAGAACCGCGAGCTCAAGGAAGGAGCACGATCCAGCACTCGGGCTACTGTCTTGTACGTATATAGATCCGTTCCTTGAATCTCGCGGGACGACTTTACGTTTCCCGGTCCTTTCTCCTCCTCAAGTCGACGTCCTTCCATTGTCCCGGTGAACTTAATCGCGTCCTCTCCGCAACGACGCGTGCTCTGCACTTCCGTCTCCGTGCGAAAAATCATATCTCCATTCCGGCTGCGTTCAGCGATCGAGATATGACGACGTTGATATGGTTACTGCAACGTTTAATGAGTACATCTCTATGACGGATTTAAGGCAAGATCTATATCTGTGCCCGTCGAGACGCTTGTCCCACTTGGCGCATCGATCTCGCGCTCCTCCGAGACGAATCGCTTCAAGTTCCGGAGATCTCCTCGGGAGGACCTTCGGCAGTTTTGCGCCTCGCGGGCGCGCTCGCGCGCCCGCACGCGCTCGTAACTTAAGCTTAATTAATTCCAAGTCAGATAGTCAGATCACGTGGAAATTGGCGGTCTATGCGAAATTGTCGGATCGATGCCGGCAATCAGCATCCATAATTGCTCGACGCTAGTTTCGCACGGGGCTCCATAATCTAGCCGCCCCGCCTTCAAGGAAATCTCGTGGGTGCTTATCGTCTTTGCTGGTTGGGTGGAGGTTCTCTCTCTCTCTCTCTCTCTCTCCCTCTCTCTCTTTCTCCCTCATCACCGTGATGTCCCCTCGACACCCGCATCCCTCGTTCTTCCTTGCCCTCCTCGACGACTCAATCTTGATTCGCAAATCCCGCCCGCGGCGATTTCTCGTGTAATCAATATCGAGACGCGTATTCCGACTTCGCCCTTCTTTTCTCAGAACATATCCTTCGAATTGTTCCTCGAATATCTTCCGACGTTGCGACAACGAAGCGACCGTTTAGAAAGAGCTCGAAAGCCGTTGGTCGATGCAGATTGGACGGTCCAGCTGCTGGTTGACCGGTTTGAAGAGAGGAGCAGGATCAGAACCGGAACCGCAGCGAATCCTCTTATTTAATAGCATGAATGACGGGGTGAAACCGTCTCCGTTGTCGCGTTTCTACGCGCGGTGCTCTTGATGAATTAAAAATTTAACTCATTAAAACCTCTAAGAAATTATCTTCAGAATAATTTTTATATGACTCGAGACATGACAGAAATAACTTCTTATCCTCTGAAGAAATATTCTAGACAATGGTAAATTGCAGAAGAACTTTCAAGACTACAATAATCGTAAGCTGGTCTAATTGGTCTGGAATTTTTCATCGAGACGATAATAATGTTCGATGTTTCCGAATAGACGAACCATGTTACCAGCGGAGACGCGCCAACTCTCCCTTTTGTCAAAGCAACCACTTTTTTGTATTTATTCGTCTAAAGATATTTCGAGTAATTCGTTGCTTCTTATTAACGTCGCAATGTCGCAGAAATGTTATACGTGGTGTTTTTTTTTTATTCGAAGACATGTTCCTCTCCTCGTTCATTGATCACACACCGTACGTGATCTTGCCGCGAGATCTTCGAGTCGTCTCGAGGAACGTCGAGAAACTCACCGTTTCGTCGCTGCCGCTGTCGAAACAGTCCGATTCTCCAGATCGCCGAAGTCTGCGCAACTAATATAGACATCGTGAAATCTTCGGCGCGGCTATACCGAGCAACGGCGAGTTGTTACGAAAAGGGGTGAGTCGGTAGCTTCGTCGCAGCGTAGGTACCTACAGATTCCAACTTGTGCGGATAGTTGGGCTTAAGGGTTCCAGGGAGAAACTAGCCTTGGGGTGACTGGAGGCTACGGATGATCGGGGCTGAAGTAAACCGTCGGGTTGGGTGGCGCGACGACGAAGGGTTGGGGAGGGAGCGGACGGGGCGGCGAGGCAGGGGTCTAAGGTGTAGGTGGAAGGTCGTTGCAGATCTCGGAGAGCAAAGCAACTCGGACCGCAAATTCCTTTACGGTGTTCGGCGCGCGGCGCATTCGCAGTTAGAAGCAAGGAACTGACTCGTTTTCGCTAATAGGACGCGTTTAACTTCGCGCACCCCCCGCGTGCGGGGGTGCGCGCGGACGATACCACGAAGGGCGCGCGTTGTCCCAATTCTCCGCTACGCTCTCGAGATTTCCGTTACGAGGATTTCTACGTTTACCGCGTCGCCGGACACGCAAAGCTCCGCAGGGGCCGCCTGCGGACGCTGCGCATCGGCGGTCCACTTGAATCGCGAGTTTCGTTCCACGAGTGCGTTTATATTGTTGGCTACCTAGATATTATCCTTCCTCAACTTTGGGCATCGCGTTAATCGCGGCTTGGCCTGCCTTATTTCGCGCGAGCTTCGCGCTTGTGTTTCATTTTTATTCGGATCGGTCGTACGATGCTCGACACTTTCTTGCTCCGACATTTCTAATGCCAGTCTTACTTTGCGCAGTCTAAACTTAAAGATATGCGGACAAGGAACGTCGTGTCTCATTAATATCTGTTTGCAGTTGGGAAAGAAAGTACAGGTTCTGAATGTCGTTGACGCATTAGCAATTGTCTTATAGCACGCTTCGTTTACTCCAACGCTGCGGTATCTCGTATTCGTTTCAAAGAATCGATGTGTTTATTGGCGCCGTTAGCTATATAAATATCGTTGACAGAACGTGACAACTTCGAGACACGCTTATTCGGCGCGCCCGTCGACTCGGAATTACGGCCGCGTAATTTGGTCACTCCACAGGTGAAGTCCGTGATGTATTCTCCATCGGAGGATCTTAGCGGGGGTGCTAGTGGAAATTAATAACCGGTCGCCACTCCCTCGCATCTAGGCGATATCTCGAGACGAGAGAGAGAGAGAGAGAGACGGAGAGGACGCTGGATTGGACGCGCGACCGGCAATAAATAGATGATTGAACGCAGTCCCGGCGTCAGACGGCGGAAGGGATATGAAATTAATACAAGTCCTGCAGGCCTATCCTGCAAGGCGTTTATGCCTTCGCGGCGGTATTTCTGGCATCCTTAGGCTCCTCGAGCGGAAGGACCCTCCGATGTGAATATCAAGGAAATTAGAGACGTCAGTCGTAGGCAGGCCCGAATTATCGACGCTTCGCCGGACAGTCGTAGGCACGCTCATCGGCATTACGTGATTCGTCCTGGCGAGTCACTATTATGTGTATCCGCGGCCCCTGTGCGACAGGACGCGAAGACCGCAACGTTACGCTACGTCGGACGGCGAGAGAAATCGCGGAAAAGTAGAGGATCGGCACGTAATGGCCCCGTTAACTTGCCGCGGTTTCAGCTAGTAACGATGAATTATCGCTCGCGAAAAGTGCGCTAAAACGAATTAACCGGCGCTCGCGTCGAGCAGGGCGCCGCGTAACTTTCCGCGCGGAATGAAATTCTCCCTTGGCGTCCGATACCTCGCGCACAATTCGCGCGCGCGCCCGACTGCGACCGTCCTTATTTTTCACGACGCGATAAAATCTATGGCGAAAGTTCGAAGGTTCCGCGAGATTGAAAACGCATCCGGCGCGGCGGAGGTTAAGCTACCGGAAGTTTATATGGGATAACTTTGCGGCAGACTCGCTCGCAGAAATGGGATTGACATTATCGCTCTGAGTTCGGCTACTCATGCTGATTGGATGCGGAAAATCGATACTTGCGTAATAGGTTCGCTCCGAAATCGAAAGTGCGTTTACATACATCATAGGGAAGCCGCGTATTTTCGACTCCACGAGAAAAACGTTCCGTCTGTTAATAAAAATTATAGAGCCATTGGAGTTAGAATGTGCATATTGTAGGATATAAGTATAACGTTCTTGGATATTATTCAACACTTTCGTTCGGGTCGAGGGTAGTTTAAACGAAGCAAGCGATGAATGGAAGACTTCAACATCGCTGTTAAGTACTCTATAAATATTTTATTTTCGCGAGGCGACGCGTGTGAAACGTGCAACATTAAAGAAAGCCGCGTCTTCCTTCGTAACATGAGCACCGATTGATCGTTACGATGGTCGAGAGTGGTTCGGTCAATAGTTGGGAATTTCGAGGGTACCCTAACTGTGTTCAGGGCAGGGGCAAGAAAGATAACTTTGTAGAGAGGGTAAGACGTGGCTTGCTGGGGGTTGATTGGGCAACCCCTCGCCGCCCCTGCTGCTCCAGCAACATCGCCCTCCATCCAGCATCTCGCTTTCTCTCCTCTATGATGAAAGCGATTTCACCCTTCCTGTAGTCTTTCTAGAAAAATATGGCCGGCCAAACACAATTTGAAGGGGTCCGAACACTTCGTCCTAACGGCCGGACGGAAGATAGAGCGACGTGGTCCATCTTAGGCGAGTGTTGCGAAAGATTCGAAACGCATTCGGGACAAATTAATAACTTCGTAGATGGAAATATGGTGAAACATGATATCTTGGGAAATTGCACGATACGGAGTAAATTTTTAATCGGAACAAGAATATATCTCATAAAAAATCGCATAAAAAAGGAGATAAATAAAAATGAAAAGATTAATAAGGAATAAAACTTTCATATCATCATTCTCTGTATTCTATTAAGTTGGTGCAAAAATAATTGCGGTTTTTATCATCTCAAGTTCGATGGGATTTTCTAGTTACCGCGTTATCTTTCTCAAAATTTTACCTTGTAGGGATAAACAAACTTATTTCCCGTTGGGAGAAATATATGCAGACCAATGATCTTTACTTTGATCAATAAATATAATTTTTAATTGATATATGCGTCTTTACCCAATAGGTAAATACTGCAATTATTTTTGCAACAACCTAATACACATGGAACAGAAATAAGTAATCGACGCGAGTAATTTTATTCAATCACTATCAATCATTACATACGTCATAGACAAGCTCCCGTTAGATTCGAGCAATCTCCTTTCCTCGTCGAACGAGATGAGTAACGAGCAAAAATTGCAGTGTCGTAATGAAGGCTGACGAGCGATTGCGGTACAAATAAAGAGAATAAATAAGTCAATGGGTGGTTATCATTAAGAGAGACAAGATTTTGTAACGTGACGAAAATTACCGTAAATAGAAAATTCAGCAGAATAGCAGGAAGCATCTCGCCTAAGGGAAATACGCTTTCGATGCGCATTGAGCCGTGATTGCGCAAACAATGAGCGTACGATTGAAATTATGACTTGATTGCTCGAATACATTCGATTGATTAAGAGAGATTGCAGAATAAATTTCTTACAAAAATAGGTACGTATGACATGTCGGCAGAAATTTCCGTGACGCTCACAATCAAACATTATACATAGACATGCGTGAGTTGCTTTTTCCATCGATTCCATTCACCGAGGAAATGTTTCTCCGATTGTTAAAGTAATATTTATTGAAAATAAGCCCGCGCGAGAAGAGACTGTTGTTCGAATAACTGACGAAATTGATCGCAGCGACTTTGGACGCGTCGGATTCTAACGCACCCTAATCCAAAGCCGTCCCGTACTTATACCCCGAGAAGTTCACGTCAAGATAAAGTTCCTCCCGCAAAGTTTAAGGGATACCGGGGTGCAGTCGTGCCGAAGCATCGAGATCTCTCGCAACAGAACAATAGCAGACGCCGGATTCCCTTCTTAGATAGCATCTACATCGTCGGGGGTGGTCAATGCAGGAAGGGTGACTACAGCCCATTTCTGACCTCTATGAAAGTTCGTGCCCGGATCGTCTCGGGATGTCTACCATCTTACCAGCGATATTGAGTTATGGTTATTACGAGATACCCTCCTTATAAGATACTTCGGGAAGCCTTTGAAGCCATGGCGGTCTCGATTTCGGCGAGCTTTTTTGCTTGCGGTCGAGAGCATCGTTTGATGAGCGACGGAAGCGAATTTGCGGGGTCTTGCTCGTCCTCAGCTTTTCCTTCGTCTCGATAATGAAGACGGGAGAGTTAAGTACGGGGAGGGGGGGGGGCGGCGAGATATTAAAGTCGAAAGACCGACAAGCCATACAAGTTAAATTAGATTTGTATAATAAAATTGCATTAATATCGATGTAATTATCTCGTTAAGCAATATATCTGTAGTCACTCGTCAAGTACAGCGATTACTGCATGACGTCGCTCAAATAAATCGAATCATGAGAGTAATCTGGAATTTTTCGCTTCTCCTCTTTGGTCGCCGCAGTGAGAAAACTGGATGAGATTGAGGTGGGCCCTCATTATACCGAATTACTCTCATACGCGGAATCTCGATTTCACATCGCAAGTTTTAATCTCCTCCAGTTTTAAGCTACCTCGGGCTTTGTTTGATTTAGACGCGGATACTCACGAGGCCGTGACGTCGTCATAGCTCGTCATCTTCGGCGCGAATATGCCCGACGTATCTGCGACGTATTCACTTGCCAAAGTAAGAACTCGCTGAGTCGGGACGCGCGGCGCACAGGAGATTTCGTTCAATCACGATATCCCCTCCGGTATCCCCGAGGGTGCGATTACTCGGCTAGGGGTACATCGATGCAGACGTATCACACGGTGCATCCCTTCGGTCCCCTTCTCCTCCTCCTGCTGCTGCTCCTCCTCCTTCTCTTTCCTGCCGGTATCCCGCGAGCTTCTTGCCACCCTCGCCACTCCGCCACCCTCGCCGTCCACGCACCTCCGAATAACCTTAGTTACTTTGCTCGACTGTTAGGTACCCGAAGCCAGCGCGCTGCCGAAGTACGAAACTCCCGGCTCCTAGGAGAGTCCTAGGTAATCACCGAACTTCGCCGCTCCCTCGGGAACGGGCGGCGGAGCCCCACCCCACGACTCCGATCCCGGCACCAGGAGCCGATATAACTTTGTTCCTGGGGGTGCAGTACCGCTTCACGAGCCAAGGCGACCCCATAGCCGTGGCCACGATGGTCGCCGTGGATTTCCCATCGCCATGCACGACTCGTATTATCGTCGCGTCGCGTAGCCCGCGCGCCTTCTCCGTGGAAGAAAGCTCCGTCTCGCTCGAACAGCGTTTCTATTCCTTCCGCCGCGTTACTGGCTCGCTTCTGCGTTTCCCGAGGCGTTGTAAACACCGGTTTCCCCACTTGCGTGCGACGGAGCAAGCCCCGAGACGCGCTCTCGGGGTGAAATTTTTCGCGCTGCTGTACCTCGTGCGTTTGGCTTTACGATTTTGCAATTTGTCGCCGTTCCGAAGCGGTCGAAACTTTGATCGATCGATCGGATCGGTACGCTTATTAAGACAACAACGCTAAAATATACATTGGAATTATATCAGAATTTAGAATTACTTAGAAGCAAGTTCGTGTACATCGATCGTAAAACGAATTCATTAACCCGTTTCTATGTGCTACAAGTGTGTTTAGTTATTGCGTTGATTCTTAAAAGTGGCATATCGAGATCGCTTCACACGTTTCTTCGCGCTCCGCAAGATATATGGATGACTAAGCGGAATAAAAATTATTTTCAGCTTCATCTATCGTGTGTGTATAAAAAGACACGTTTATCCAAATGTGATTCTGATTGGGAGGTGATAAGTTCGCGTATCATTGAGAGATCATAAAAATATCTGTAATTTTAAATGCACCGCACATAGAGAAATCGTATAATAAAATTACAATATCCTTGAGGTTGTCTGAATCATCGAGCACGAGAGCTACCGAGGAGATTAACAGCAACAACATTTGTTCATTAAAAATCTAACGAGATATCCGATTATACCTTGGCCATCTCATTAGGCGATTCTCTTCTAATTACGTTCCATTAGCGCACGAAGGATAATCGATAGGATCACCGCGACAAACATCGCCGAGCGAAACCATCGTTGGGGGATTTTGCACACGCCACGCTTGACCGTCATTTGATTTCGAAGACGAGCCCGCTCGTTCGCAGCGTTCTTGACCGAAAACAACGATGGTCGGCGCTCGTTACGGCCGGTCTACGAATCCCGAGAATTCCACTCTTATCGCAGCTATTCTCGGCGAAGCGGGTCGATGGACAATAAGGCCAGGTTGGATGGATCCACGTATCTCAACAATGGCGGCTTATTATCTCGGACAAAAGCAGAGTTATGCTTCTCCCCGGGTCGGGATGGGCACTGGTCGCCCCCGGGAAAGACGACGGCGACCATAAGCCTACTAATGGATTCCTTCAGCGGCAGCTGTCGCCTTAAGATTGACCGACTTCAACTGAATTAATCTCGATGTCCGTGCCACACCGTTTCTCGTGAATTACGCCCGTCGGGAGAAAACATCCCCCGCTCGCGGCTCCCTCGATAGGACTCGCGCAGACTTAGCGCGAAGCAGACGAACAAAAGTTTCGCTCCATTATGCAACGCGCATAATGCCTGTCGCGTAATAGTCTCGTGTTTCGTGCAGATCCGATTCGATCCGATTAGGACTCGTACTTCGCTGGCACTCTCAAGAGGTCTTTCTTACGTGACGGAATATCAAACGGCGGCTCGGCTGGTAGCCGCACGACGGGCAACAATCTTGACTTTAGCGGAAACGTTCGGAAGAAAACGTATTTGTTGATTAAACAAGGCAGATCCGGCAGTTTGTCCGGAGACCTTCACAGAGATGGCGCGTGGAGCCATTTTACGAGCGACCCCGAGAGAGTTAGACAGGGGGAGGGTTAATTATTGATCGAGCATGCCCGGCGCTTTCCTACAGCCACCTACTCGGCTTAGGGGCAAGCTTGTACCTCCTACGCTCCGGACCGCTCGAGGAGGAACCGATCGGTAACTCACACGTATCTGTCTAATTAAGATTTAATATATATGTGTTTAATGAGATCCAATTACGTTGTTCGTAGATGAGTCCCTTAATTATACCCTCGCTCAAGTTATCGGGATAATTATATGATGTTCGATCGGTCAAATGCTCAACTACTCAGCTCGGCTTTAGCCAGAGGCGAAGAGATTTAATTTAGTAGTGGTTATTTACACTGATTCCTCGGTCAGCTGAAGATATACCCCGTTAGCTTCACGGAAGAATCGTGCGCGTGCTACACCCTCGAAACAGGATCTGTCAGAGATGCGCAGGTTGGTGCAGACTAAACGCAGATCGAGGAAACGTTAACTCCGATTTCACCGAGGACGAGATTGTGTCCTGGTGTTTTGCGGCAGGCTCTGCATGTCTCGCGTGACACTTGAAATTTGACTTGGGGCTATTCGGCTACTCTCTCACTCGCCACCGCGAATCGAATGCCGTCATGCTCGACGTCGCGACGCTCACTGATCTCGTGGCTGAAGCGTCGCCGCAAAAATCGATGAGGGATGAATCCCTGGGGAAGACGCGATTTCTCGAAACCAGTCCTCGCTCGAGTCCAGCCTCGAGCATCGAGGCATCCTGGCCAAACGCGTTCGAACTTGGCCGGCGAGCAAACTGGTCTGCTGGATTTCGCAGGGCGCGTGCAGCATCTTGATGGACCAGTCGCGAGCGGCGACCGGTTAGCGGCGCGTTGTTGCGCGGGAAAAGAATGTCGTAGATTCGATTCGCTCGAGACCGGACATCGAGATGACCAACCGGTCCAGCAGATGTTGATCCAGCTGCTGGTCCAGTGGCGACTGCCAAACGGAAGCGAGATGGGGGGGAGGGGGGAGGGGAAGATGGGGATGATGCGAGAGAATGTTTTGCAAGGCAAATTATGTATCGCGCTTTTTTTTCACGGGCGAAGTGTTTATTCGTTTATCCGGAAATATGACGATTCATTCGTTCGTTGTTGGCGTAATTTACAATAATTGTGTGTAATTTGCACTTACATACTGAAATATATAATTTTTTAGCTACATGCATCTCAGAATCACTCTATCGTACGTTGTATTCGCTTTATTGTCGTATACCGTAGAAATAACAACGTGTCTTTTTTATCATAAACGTGTTTGGAGATTGAAAAAGAGGAATTTATCGTAGAGCGAATATACATGAAATGTTTAATTTTGTTTCGAAAGTTATTTTTGGATGATAGATGAATAAAGATGTGTGACATAGGTTTCACATGAAACTTATTATGTATTTCTTTCAATCACACACGCGCGGGCACACACACACACACACACACGCACGCACGCACAAATGAAAATCATACGTCTCGATCCTAAGGACGAATGAATCTTATAATTCAATAAAAAAGATTCGAGACTTGATTTTTTACAATATCTCGGCTTGAGGTGCAGATTTGGCCGCGGGGGTGATGATTTAAACGAGAGTTGACAATTTACATGAGAGTTGACAGATAAAACAGATGGTAACAAAATTATATTAACGTTAACGTTCGTTTAGATAAATATACGAATATATTACGATATTAATGGATTCATGATTTTCATAAATAAATAAACACTCGTTGTGTTAATAAGAAATGGAGTAATTTGCGTTATTAGAGGCGTCGGATTATCATAAATAATTATAATGGCATAATCAGTCGTAAACACCGGTATATCCAGCTAACTGCGTATACACAATGATTATCTTTCAGTGATTATGTTAATTCATTATAAACACGCTGCTGCTTTACGCATGCTATTTTCTACAAGCTTGTCTCTTTTTTTACACGGGCGTTCGATCGAGTCACATCCAGCATCACACATGTAGCTAATAGAGAGTACATACTGAAAATCCCGCTAAAGTCGCAACACACAATTAAGCCTCACGTAAGCCGCATCCCATCGAAATTGATAATATTACAAAATTTGATCTTGCGCCACTCCCAGAATCACATACATGCACATACGATTATCTGTGAAGCTCACTCAAGCAATGTTCGTTCGCGTGCTCAAGTAATATTTAAGCGACGTGCTATACCAAGATACGTTTCTACACACACACACACACACACACACATACACACGAAAAGTTTGTGCAAGTATTATTACATTTACATATTATATCTCGTTTGATGAACAGTACGTTTCAGATATTCTCGTAAAATACTGCTGAAGAGAACGACAGTTGGATCCGCGAGTTTTATACGTGGTCATCTAAATTTTTATTTTATACCGTCTCTTCCGCGCGCACCTCTCATTACAATTTCGTGCGCATTCCCGCGCATTTGTCAGAATATATATATATATATTGTATAATTATTTGCGGATCGTTTTCGACAGCATTAATTTCACATGTATCACATGTATATCGCCCTGCGTGCAGTTGTAGACCGTCTAAAATTTATGAAACCCGTAATTGACAAAGGCCGCGCGCGATGATCAAAAATTCTCAAAAGCAATAATTCCATCGTCGTGCGTGACGCGCTAAATAGCGGCGTTCTCAAAGCCAAAGGAGCGAAATTAAACTCGTTTAAAATGTGCGCGGGCTGATTAGTACGTAAACACCGTGCAGTAAAGAGCCGCTTTGTAAACAATTAGTCGTCTGCAGGAGCCGCGAAGGTGGAGCGTGGGTGGAGAGCGCGAGCGTGCTAATAGGCCGCGATGAAGAATGAAACTTGGCCGGCCGGTGGTATAATCTGCTGCTGAAATGTGTGGATGGGCATGTGCGTGCGTGTGTATATGTGCTCGCGAGCGCGTACGTGTAGATGTAAGCGAAGCCGGTAAATAAATAATTAAATAATTAGCGCGCGGTAGCTGCCGCCGAGTGTCGTGCGTTTCTCAGCCGGCGCGCGTGTTCAACAGTCGCCGGCGTGAAAGAAAAGGTGAGAAAAAAGACGCGGCGCTCCGGTAGCGCCGAGTGGAAAGCGTTTGACCGTGCTGCGTGTTACGTAGCCGTGCCGAGCCCGGGGACAATTCCTTCGCGTTAACCCCTCGGGCTGCGTGAATTTCTCGTAAAGGCCTGAAAATAGCGAGCTACCCGCGCGTTCGTTGACTCTCGACCTTACGTCTTCGCGAATTCTCGCCCTTTCCGCGCGGAAATGTAAATTACGCGCGTTCGCCGGAAATGAAGTCGCTGGAATTTCTTTTAATTGGCGAGTCAGCTGTGTGTGTGTGTGTGTGTGTGTGTGTGTGACGTTTGGCGGATGAGATAAAGGGTACTTGAGTGCTCGTTTCGCGGACTTGTGTTGTGTGACTTGATTTAGGTATTTACAATTTTTCACTTACGTGCAGAAATTAATTTCGCTTGGTCGAAGATTGCGCTTTCGCTTTGGCGCATACATTTGCCGCGACAGACTTTATTTTGATCGTATACGGATTTTGAGGGAATTTTGCATTTTTTGTTTTTTGTTTCAGTTGTACAAATCGCCTGGAGATTCTGACTCGACGAGAGCGACTGCAACGTTACGTCTCTGGGTGAGTGAATTTTATTCAGAGCAATTGGATGCTCTGACGCAAATGTTTCGTATGATCATGTTGAATTAAGTTTCCAACAAACAACGTCCATTTGAGATTAAATGGAGGACAAAGTGTATTGTCCGAAATGTATTGTACTAAAACGGTTCCGTGTAATTCTCTCTCTCTCTCTCTCTCTTGGATTTCAATCATTTGGAACTAATGTCTAGATAATGCTCGATGCTTTGAACTGTCTTCGAGAATATTCAGTTCTAAATAGCTCGAGAAATCTATGGGTAACGCTCGAAGGAACAATGCAACAGAAGGAGGGAGAGAGAGAGAGAGAGAGAGAGAGAGAAAGAGAGAGAAAAGTAGTTCCGTGATAGGCGTACGCGCCGTGTGCGCTTTTAATTAAGCTTCCTCCACAAGACTTGGACAATTTTTTCGCCCTGCTATGTGCTGCGTCGACGTGTGAATTTGCAAAATATTTAAGAGACTGCCGTTTCGCCGTATTATTTATACATTGAATCCGCAAGAGTCCCCACCCGAGGCGAAGTCGGCGGGTCACGATGCGGCATATGAGCATTTCTTGGCCGTAATTTCTCCGTCGTTTTTACTTTACCGCCCTTCCGGTGGCGCGCGCGCGCGCACGCGCGCGTGAAGCTAGAATGAGTAAGCAAAAAAGGACAAGAAAAAGGTAGAAAGAAGGAGAAAAAAGGCAGAGAGAGAGAGAGAGAGAGAGAGAGAGAGAGAGAGAGAGAGAGCGAGAGAGAAAGAGGAAAAGAGGGTAGTCGTCGCGGACGAGTGTGGGTGATGCGAGCGTGTACCGCGTTTTATCGCGCGGTTTATCTCGCTCTCTTGCGCCCCGACGTCGTCCTGAAGCCCGGTGTTCGTCCCCCTTCCCCCCTCTCCTGTCCACCCGCGACCGTCGCGAGACGCGGACGGGGGTAAGAACGCTAATTGGGAGCACAGGGCCGTTTCTTCCACTCGTCTTGGAAAAAAAGCGCGCGACTCTCCCTCTGCCCTCTGCCCTCTGCCGTCTGCCGGTTTTTTGCTGACGCGCCGCGCTAAAACAGATTAAGGCTCCTCGAGTCCTTCGCGCGCTCACTTACGCGGCTCGCGTTAATTTGAATATATGCATGTTGATTCCGGAGAATTTTGAGATGTATGATTAACACACACCCAGCCCGGCCGTAATGTTACTTACATGTCGCTCGCGTGCTTTTCCTCTCCGACGCGCGCGCGGTCGCTTCGGAAATAAAAGTGCACGTGGCGGTATTTTCACGTCTTTTCGTTTCGGGCGAGTTGCGCCTTATTTTACACGCGACATTGAGACGCGGGTGCCAGAGAGAGAGAGAGAGAGAGAGAGAGAGTGCAAGAAATATCGTCAGGTTTTGAAATGGCGGATCAATTGAACGTGCCAACACAACAGATTATTATTACTTTTCTAGAGAGAGAGAGAAAGAGAGAGGGAGGGGGAGAGAGAGAGAGAGAGAGAGAGAGAGAGAGAGAGAGAGAGAGAGAGAGAGAGAGAGAGCGAGCGAGAGAGAGTCGTTGGAAATGATAAATTTCGAATAAATTTCAGCCCGTGATACTCCTGCGTCTCCGGTCAGTAGAGCGTAAAAGTCGTCTGCAAAGTAATTAAATGGCATCGCACGCGAGCCTTTGGTTATTTTGCAATTAATCGAATAATTCGAACTGCCACGCAAGCGATAACATTGATTTGCGCGTGCTTCAATTTGGATTTGCGTGGATTTGTTACAACGTGTCGCGCGTCGCTGAACTTCGTGCGCGCGTATATTCTGGCAAATGGAGAAAATTGCGTACAGTTCTCGTTTGAATTGCAGTACGAGCGTACATCTCCAAAGATCTGCAACGATCGGATATCGCATTGATAGTTTCTTTCCTTTTTTCTTGCCTGTGTCGGTGAGATCCGTATGTTTCTTCAGTGACTGTACGCTCTCGAGTATTTGAAACGGGAAAAGTTCTGTCCATCTCGAAAGGGCTTGAGCTTTGGTCAACCCTGGACGAGGAGGGTCGGGAAAGGGAGGACAGCGCGCTGCAGCAAGGGATTTAAAGGGTTCGCATAGGTAGTGTCGGAAGTTAAGGCCGTTGCATAGGGGCGTGGCAGTACCTTAAGTTGCAGACCCATAACTTGTTCAATGGCACGGTATACACTTGGAAAATGGAGTAGTTGCAACTTGCTTTTATTGCTGCGGGATGCAGCTCTGGGCCATTATTACATCGCACGATAGAGACGATTGGATTCAAATGACTGTGCCGTTTCATTCAATTTCTAGACATTCTTTAGTCAGTTTTCATTTACGTTTACGCGTCCGTGATTATATCGTTAATTGCGTGAATGCAGTTTTGTTCGTGCGTAAAATAACAGCCCGATTCTCCCGATGTTTTCTCAGGAGATTTCACAGAAAGCGACATATACATATATGTATATATCTATAAATAAAATCGTGTTGGCAATAAAAGCAAGTTCAGTCAACGTGACTGAACGCCGAGAATCGCAAAATAAACGGAAAAACCGTAGTACCATCTTTTTCCCAACACGGTATGCACATACGCAATTATTTTAAGATCGTGAAAGTTTCTTTTACATATATAGTGCACATTCTCGTTGCGCTCATTAAAGTTTTCCACTGCGAGAGGTAAAAGCTGGTAAGGAAATTAAGTTAAAAGTTTCTCCACCGACAAAAATTTTTCCTCTTGCCGAACATGTTCGAATAATATTAAAGTTGAGGTGCTGGTGTCACAAGATATTTTTGTCATATTACTACACGTGATTACGCGTGAAAAAAGACGTCACTGATGGAGCTAATATTTCTCCTTCCTTGATGAGATTCCGAAACTTTCGCCGATAGACATTTTCTTTCTTTTTTCTTTTTTCATGAGGATTTTTTCCTCGCTTCCTTTTACGACAAATTGTACCTTTCACATTCTCTCACGATTGGCCGGCGATTTGGTAAAATTCAGTGGTGTCAAAAAATGGTCAAGCATCTTTGGGTAGCTTTCTTCACATTTGCGTTTACGCCAATATTTTCATATACTTCTGCAGATGATGTATTTTTGTTCCGTGATGTTGCAAGACGTAATTTTTACTTAGCGTAAGTAAATATATCTTCAGAATTCTTCAGTTATCCCCGTTTTAAGATATTCTCCAAAAAGCTCGAAAAAGAAGTGAATCATTTTTTAGACATTCTTGAGATCCGATTTGTGTCGATTTGTGTTTCTTCAATTCTTCGGTTTCGCTTTATCGGCGACGCTCTGTTAACTGTCTTTGTTGATAAAAATCTGGTCCAAAGATGCGTTTTTGCTTTTTTCCGCAGAGCCATCTAATTTGGCGCGCCTATTTTCATAGTTTTCTCGCGAAAGAATACTTCTGCGCCGGCCGCGCGTCCCATTGTTGCGAAAAACATTTTTTCCCCCGCTCGTGCCGAGTTATTTCTTCACGACGGCAAGGCCGCGGCCGTCGTTGGCCATGGTAGAGATGGGATGGGGGTGGGAAGAGGGGGCTGGTCGTTCTGGATAATTTTCGGAAGGGTCGCGACCGTGCCGCAGAAAACGCTTGAAGTGGCCTCCACTTTTGCGCGGGTTTATGCTTTCCGGTTCCTCCCGTCGCTATTATCCGGCCCGGCTCTGTTCTCCAGTCGCGTTGTGCCTGAAACAATAAAACACGTTCATGAATGAAACCCTTCTCCGGCCATCTCCGCACCCTTCTTCACCCGTCCCGCTCGACGCGTCCCGACGCTAGACAACCTCGCGCCCTTCCGCGCCCTCAGGAGTGGACCACCACCCTCTTTTAACGCGCTTTATCATACTCCTTCCATTCATTCGCGGCCTCTGGTAATAAAGTCAAAGGTAGCGCGCGGGTGGTGAGAAGAGGTCGGAGGTCGGGGTCGGAAGATCTTCCTGCGTGACTTCACAGACGTACGTACGCACGCACGCACGCACGCACGCACGCACGCACGCACGCACGCACGCACGCAAGCACGCACGCACGCAAGCTTGCACGCACGCAAGCTCGCATGCAAGCAAGCAAGCAAGCAAGCAAGCAAGCAAGCAAGCACGCACGCACTCACGCACGCTGCGTGGAGAAAAGTAGCGCGATACCTTATTCATAAGGGGGCGAACCCCGATAGTTATATTTATAAAAGAGACCTGAACGCTCAAATGAGACACATCTACCCTCTTCATCACTTTCTCCGGCCTTAATTTTCCGCTCCGCGTCCGCAGCTACGAGTTATCGTTATCGCGTTGCATTCGCGCAGGCAGCGGCAGCTCGGCACGGTGGAATTACCGTTCCCTCCGTCTGCGAGTATTGAAATTCCATCCGGAAAATTGTGTAATCGCTAATTCGCTAAATCGCTTTCACGTGTTATAATTGCGTGCCGCTTCTTATCAGGTCTCTTTTTTTCTTGTCGCGTTTGGTAGCTTCGATCGGCCAGCACTTCGCTCCTTTCCGGAATCAGTCTATTGTCTTTGTATTTGTCTACGTTGCAGAAGCTGGCTATTGTTCGCGCTGCTTTGATAGCGCGCATAAGACTCGGAATGTGCGCGTCAAAGGAACAATGGTCGCGCGCGCGACTCGCCGGCAAGAAGCACAAAGTATAACACGGCGGGAATGAAACGGAGCGCATCTTCGTGCATTATAAAAGGACTCCTTCGCCTCCCATCGAGCAGACGAATAGGAGCATTTAAATGTTAAGAGACACTCGAGATGCGAGAGACTGAGAGAGAAAGGGGGGAAGAGGGGGAGAGAGAGAGAGAGAGAGAAAAGGAGACGGAGACAGCGAGGAACCCTGGGAGTTGGAATATAGATAGATATGTACATATATAAATGTGTATGTGTGTGTGTGTGTGTATATACATGCTATGTACGTGCATATACTATATACCTTTAGCGAGAGGAGAGAAGAGGAGAGATAGAAGGAGCAGAGAGAGAAAGCTCCTCATTCGTAGCACAGACCTAGAGATCGCAGTGGGCATCCATTGGCCAGAACTATGGGGTGGGTTGGCAGCGCTATGGGCTACTATCGGCTCCTTGGGGATGTTTCCACCCCTATTTCTACCAACTACCCCCTTACGGTGTACACCGAATACACTGGTATAGTTATACAGACTCGTACGTGCCGGGCTGTTGGGTATTGATCGTCGTTGGCTCCAGAATACCGCGTTCTACCTACTTCTCCTTCACCTGCAGTAACGCGTCCTTACACATCCTTGCTCGTCCTTCCGCGGCCTGAGTCGCATCCCGTCCCGTCCCGTCCCGTCCCGACCCGTCCCATCCCATCGCACGGTTCGATTTTCTGTACCGATGTCAGTTGCCCGGAGCGAGCCGGGCTGGTGCTCGATATCGATTAAACGTGTCGATTCGCAAGAGGATGTTGTTTCAGGCTTGCGTCTTTTGTATGTGAGATCGAGGTACGATAGGTTCCTCGAGATTATTTCTTACGTGCAAACAAGGATGAGAGAGAGAGAGAGAGAGAGAGAGAGAGAGAGAGAGAGAGAGAGAGAGAAAGAAACATTTCGCGTCTGTAATCTCACTCTTACGTGACTTTTGCCTGCGAATTTATAAAAATTGAAATTATCAAGTAGACACTTTTCTCAGTGGCGACAATCAGAACGAAGTACATTATTATAGTAATGACGGATTTTTATTATCGACCTGATAGCATCGCGGTGATGAGAGAGAGAGAGAGAGAGAGAGAGAGGAGAGAGAGAGAGAGAGAGAGAGAGAGAGAGAAGTCGCAGAATATTTAATTGTATATTATATAAAAGAGACATACGATCTAGTCTTAAATAGATTATGTCGTAATGCGGGAGAATAGTTTCCATGCTGCAATTAGTTTAATTGCGAGATTAGTGAGATTAGCTTTTTTCGAGAGAAGATAGCGAAAATATGGACGTGCGGTGGAGAGCGATTTCTGGAATTTCATAGGCACTCGGGGCAGATGCTTGTGGAATAGAAAGGGAAAAGCGAGAGCAGCGGGAGAGAAACTGCGGAAAGAGAGAAAGAGGGAGAGCGAGAGGCGCACGGAGAAGCGGGGGAACAGAGGAAGGGCGCGAAAATCTGTCGTAATCGAAGATTCTTATCTTTATTGGCGAAATACCGCGTATCTTCAGGAGCGAAAGGGCTGACGGGAATGAGGACATTCCATTCTCCGGCGGGATTGGGTCTCTCCGATTAAGGATCCGTCTAATCCTTCCAATCTGACTCCGTGTCTCTCGCTAGCCACTATTTCACTCCCTCCTTTCTCTGTCTTTCCACCACTCTTCTCTTACATACGTAAACGAGATGCTTACACTCGCAAATAAATGCAAATATGTGCTCGCTACGTGGGTTAGCTGCGAAACTATTTGCAACGGTTCTTCGTGCAACCAAGCGTTACCAAAGACTCCGTAATTAAATCAGACACTTAAAACGTAATCATCGTATGCAAATGCAACGGAAAATAATCAAATAAAATTTCTGCGCGTTGCGACATCGAAGCGCGAAGATAATAGCAATCACGGACAATTTATAACGACGGATAATAGACGATACAAGACGATGCTCGGGTTGTATCGCCTTGATCAGAGAGAGAGAGATCACAGTAAATATATTTGCGGTAATTATCGTTTGAAAGAAAAAAGAATATGTCGGACCTCATTGAGTCGCGCAAGTGCAAAAATTCTATTACACGTGCTGTCTATAATCGCATGAATTTATGCTCGATTGAGAAGTGGCTGGATACGCGCGACGCGATTACTCCACATATTTCCACGAGGACACAGTAGATACAAGAGAATTGTGTGTGCCACGGCACGCGGCATGGCACACACCGGTGGATTAAGCGTAATCCTTTTTTACTACTGGAAAATGCCGCTGCATCCGAGCGATCGGTTTCACAGCGGGCAGTCGAATAATTCGTCCGGGATCTCGCTGTTTCTATCGATTCGACGTAACTCTTCGCGGTGAACCCGGGACTTTAATTCCGCCTTATAGCGCGCGGCTAATCCCTGACACGAGTTGCATACTCGCGACTCGAGCACCGTCCTGCTGCTTATCATCTCGACGAGTCGCAGATAACGTTAACTAGAAATACACGATGTCGCAGGCGCATGCAATAGGATCCGATCGAGCGGTTTCTTCCGTCCCCGGCAACGATGAGAAATTTTGCGAGGGCGATCTTGGCGTCTTTCCACGCTTCCTTCCGCTGGAGGGGGTAAGTCAGAATGGTGGATGAAGAGGGTGGGGCGAATGGTGTGGGGAGCCACATTTTCCAGAGAGGGTAAGACGAGGGACTACGAGGGCTACGTGGTGGTAGTGATGGTGGTGGTGGTAGTCTAACGTCCGCAGGGGGAATACGAAGGGGGTTCGAGAGGAAAGGCGGGGTAACAAGATGGCCGCGGCAACCGGCGAAGTAGGGGAAGTAAGACATTTATCCGTAAACAAGGGGCCGCCGGCCGATGCGGCGTGTTCACCGCGGCGGAAAGTGACGGACGCGCGAATTTCTTCGAATTAGCATTCTTCCCGGCACTCCTACACGCCATCATCGTCCGCCGGCGCCGGCCGGATGTTTCGGCGCTGCGGCTTTAAGGCAACTTTGCGGCTACGCGCTGCTTCACCCTCCGCGAGGGAACTCGCGCCCGCGCGATGTCTGTTCCCGAATAATTATTTGGGTATTACCTGGTCCTACTTAATACATGGGAAATCGCGGTATTAGTTGTTTGTAAGCTCATTTCGAAGCGTCCTGTAAGAGGCACCAATGTGGCGCATCTCAGATGTGAGTAACCCTGCGGTCGCCCACACACACCTTTCTAAATTAACTCCCGGCTCCGTTCTATTAATTAATCTCATTACTTTAATATATCCGCGAGTTCGAAACTCGCGTCTTTCGTATCTTATGCGAGCGCGTCTGTCAACACACGGTGCTTTCGTGTCCCGGATATCAGCGGATGCGTACAGGAGGGCCATTAGCTTCGCTCGATTACTCGTTTCCTTATTAATAACAATTGCGTCGGCCATACGGTCGTTCGCGTGCAAAATACGGTACGCCCGAATAAAGGACAAGAGGCAAAACAAAACGCGGCGCGCGCGTTCTACACATGTTCGTAAACGATTATCACGCGCGCACACACGCGACCGATCGTTGCCCGACGCGCAATCCGACACGTGAAAATCGCGATTCGCTCGCTCACTCGATCCCGGCGATAATCTTTCACGCGTACGCCCCTCGCGTAAGAACGCGACGGGGCGCGGCGGGCACGTAAGCGCGAGCAAGAAAATCGCCGCTCGTCGATCGGCTCGTCGTCGTCACAAAACGTTCCGCGATTCTCGAGGAACCGATGCGTGAGAGCTACGCCGATTATTGCCAGCACATTATCTACGTCAGCTTACACCAAATTTTGGTTAATAACTACCGGCACGGTAATCCTTTATTATGGAGCGGCAGAATCGCATTAGCATAAAAACGTAATTATGCCGGCGCGTCGGAGCGAGCTATTCGTAATATTCCGTAATACGGCGGTTCGTACAGCCGAACGCCTCTCGATAATTTCGTCTCAGTCGTGCGTGCAGAAGTTACCAGCTACCTGTTACCACGCGGGAGGGAAGAGGGGGAGGGAGAGGAACGGAGGGGGTACATCGCTCTGCGATGTGTTTTGTGTCTGGACAGATCTCGCACGGACACGTGCATATCGCTGCGTTTCGCCCTCTTTCCTTCGCCCTTTCCTTCCTTTTTTACTTTTCTGAAGGATGTCGGCAGCTCTCCCGCCGCAGACTCGCGTGCGGCAAAAGCGAGAAAAGCGAGCGTCCCCCTTCAGCCCCGACCGGCGGGGAAAACGCGAGCCGGATTTTCGCGGCTGCTCCGCGCGACGCTCCGCGTAACTCTCGATTTGTCATCTTTAACGCGTCTCTCTCACGATCCCACGTCTTCCGGGAGGAAGCGAGCGAGCGAGCGAGAGAGAGAGAGAGAGAGAGAGAGAGAGAGAGAGCTCTCCTTTCACACGCGGCTGTACCGTAGCTGCTGCCTACGCGCTCGGACGAGCAGTCGCATGACGCTGCGGTGAGAAAGCACACGCGACGCGACCTTCTTTCTCTTGCTGCGGGGGCTGCTGCGGGGCTGCGAGATCGCGCGAGGAGACGGCCGCGGCGGCGGAGAGTGGAGCGAGCGGTATATGATCGATCCGCCGGTAACACGGCAGCCGGTACTCGGGCGGAAAATAGCGTTCGGTGGATGTTGACTACGGCCGCTCTACCCTTCGACAACTCGAACGAGAATGCCCGGTTGGATGTACATAGCTTTACAGGAAGTCACTCTGTACCTTCGTTGAATGACCAGTAACACACGTGGCCGCCGTAGCGCGCCCGTGTGTGGGTGCGGGTGTGGGTGTGGGCGTGCAGCCCCGTGTGTGCCTGTGTGTTACGTTCCGCGCGCGCGCGCGCGTTTTTGTGTGCGTGCGTGCACGCGGTCACGCGCACGTGTGGGTGCCCCGTATACACGTATATATGCAGACGGGACACAGAGGGTGGTAGCTGCCCGGACAGAGAAATGAGAATAGTGTCGGTCTACGAGCTGAGTGGAGTTGGTGAGCAAATTGCTCAAAGTAATTAATCGCTTTTGCCGGGTTGGCTTGCCACGCTGCCGGCTGAAGCTCATCCGAGGGGTGGCACCAGGTACCCCAGGAAAAGCTATCGAGGGACTCGCTTAAAATGGCCGACTTAGCATCTAGCTTCGGCGAAATTCCCGGGTGACAATAACTGAAGCCCGTTATGTGTCTGTGTGTGTGTGTGTGTGTGTGTGTGTGTGTGTGTGTGTGTCTGTGTGTATGTGTGTGTGAGTGTGGGTGTGTGCACGCGCATGTGTGCGTGCGCACACATCGGGATCAGTCTACTGTCAAAGTAAGGAAGCCGTCTTGATGGCGTCCACGCTGGCGAGATTCTCGATTATTCGCTTCTTATATCGGGCGTCCCATGTCCTTCGTAATAATGACGGAAAAGAGGTCAGATCGCGAGGAAGCTAACATCCCTGGTTTTATAATCATCAAGGTGAAACGGAACGTATCTATTATTTCGGCAACGTATTATTTGCTGTTCCCGCGCGCATTTAATTCAGGGAGGAAGAGAGGGAGGGAGCTGGTTATTTCGGCATTTAGAAAGTATTACACGCGCGTGGTAAAGTATGCTAATAGTACGGGCGGGTTTGTTAGAAATGTTGCAAATCGGTTTAGTATCGGGCGTGTAAAGTTTGAAGTACTCGTTATCCTCTTTCGTACGTTAGCCGCGCAACTTTTCGATACATCGTCGCTGGACTTCAACGTGGCAACGTCGTTTTATTGCGTTTATGCGGCGCAAATTGGTTTCAAATCAGTCTTGCATCCGTGTTACGGGGCTTTCCCGTGTCTCCGCTGCGTCTATCGCGCGCAAAAGTATGCCGATGACTCTTTCTCTGATTCAGCAAGCGTTCGCGACGAAAGTCGCGAGGATGTAATCGCGCGAGAGGAGAGAGAATGATACCTCACGAATTACTTCGTGAATGAGTAGCTAATTTACACCAGTGTGTGAAATATTCGGTCAATAAGCTTTATGTTTACTATCAGCGTGTTTACTACTAGCATATAATGAACCTGGAAAGGTCGCATCTGTACATAATTGCTGAAGCACTTATGCAAGCGGAAGCGCGGTGACTTTTCGCGACAAATGTTACTCGTCGGCCCGACAGCTCGGTCAATTTCCCCTTTGCGAGGTACCTCGCTGCCTTTCCTGCATCGAACGATAATTACGCGTGATAATTACGTGATGTGAAACAGGGATATAAGTAGGCACGAAGGACTAAATATCGTCGGATGAAGACGAAGAATTAATGCTGCGCGGATGATCAAACGAATCATTCCCATCGCTTCAGGTCGCTAGTCTGTCTTCGAATGTTCGAACGCACGACCTCTCGAGATCCTGAAGCATTAATATCTGCGATCGAGAATTTCATCGATCGGTAACAAATAAGTGTCGTCATTCAACATCAGCAACGTGGCCGCAGGATCGTCAACCATCATCGCGTCTTCGTCGTTCAGCCAAAAGTAAACCACGGCCAAGCGTAAAGTCTTGAAAGTAGGTGAAACGTCATTCGGGCGTGCGGTTTGAATTCAGCCAGGGATGGGAACGTAGCAATTTGGAAAATTAGTTTTCGTCCCCGGTGACTTTCGGTAGATCGTGACGTACCTTCGCCTGGAGACATCGCGTCTCGCGAGATCCTACCGCAGGCATCGCATGTACATCGCGGTGCTTTCGCGGAAACTGCAGCAGGATGGACGCATGCGCGCTGATCGCGGCCCCCCGGTCACAAGGGGGTGATACGAGGGTGGCTGGACGAAAAGCACGAAATAGCAAGGGGCGGAAGAGCCGGGGCCGACTAAGACAGACTGCGCGAGGAGAGCGCGAGCGAGAGGACCACCAAGAGCTTGGTCTCAACAACGGCGCGAAGTAGACGCAGCGGCGCGAGCGAGATCCTGTGGCGAGGAGACAATCGACTAAGGGTGGAAGCGTGGAAGCGAGGGACGAGGAGCGAAGGACCCGGCGTAATGAGAATCTAAAGTAAACTAAGCCGTGAACACGAGCGACGCGGTTGGCCGAGAAATAAATATCTTGGACGACACACTCTTGTACGTAGAACTTCCCGAAAGAAACGAGGACACTGGTAGGGCGAAGCAGACGATAAAACTGAGAATAGTAGATGTAAGTAGATGGAGTTAATGCGAAATGTAAGAACGCGAAGAGACCCCTTAAAGGAAACAAACGAAAAATATACGCTCGAGTGGGTCACGAAGTAAAAAGGAAGAATGCGGACAATGGGATCAGCGGAACAAGGAGAGTAATAAGCGGAGGGTGATACGGTGAGGCGAACGTGCATGAAAAATGCGCGGATGAAGGGATCAAGGGCATATCTCTCGGTCCCGACGTAACGAAGTGGGCGAACGAGTCGGTCGAGTTTTCAGCGCGCTCGGCGAGGAGGGGTCGGGGTCGGATAAGAAGATGATGAAGAAGAGGGTGAGAGTCGAGCGCGGCGACTTTCTACCTCCGGCAAGGCAACCGGAGCCGACTACCACCATCTAGCAGCGCCTAGAAAAGGGGGAGGGGGCGGGAGGTGGGTGCTTTCATCCGCGGAACTGGGCGCGACTAACCTCTATCGATCGTAAGAAGACTTCCACACCTACGGGCCTCACACTTCCTCGCGTCGCGTCCTATACTGGGTGGATCGCGTATAAATAAATAAACCGGCCGAGAGAGGCACCTGAGAGCGGCTGGCTGCCCATCCGCGTGATTGCACGCAGCGTACCATTACTCATGCCACCTCATAGCTTCCCGGTTGATTTCGCAGCTCGCAAGTTCTTCTCGCGTCTCGTAGGTTACTCAACTCGCGCGCTTATAGCGGGAGCCGAACGTAAATTTAGATTTGCACACGTTTACGCTGATGAATATAGATTGCAACGTTAGACGCGAGGCGGGCAGGGCGGTGGTGTGCTATAAAAAATCGGTTACAAAAAATCTTAATAAATCTAGAAAACGCTCTCGTGATTGTCGGGGGAGGGGGGGGGGGGGAGTTGTCGTAGACGAATCTCTCAACGTGGGACCTGCTGGTGAAAATCTTCCTCTTCAACCTCGTTTAATCATATAATGCGCATAACTCGTGCTCTTCTTCTTGCGAAAAGAAGCTGCTTAAGCGCGAAATGAATGACGGGTAAAATACACTTTATCATATTCAGCGCATCAGAGTTGATTACATCCTACGCTGTTCATCGATGGTACCGATCGGTCGACTTAGGACCTCGGAAGAAGACGGCGCGCATACTTCTCCGATCATAATTGTTTAAACAGTTTGTTGCGCTAACAAGTGGTCGATTATTCTTTTATGAGCGCAGCTTGTCGCGCTTCCGTAAAGTAGCCCTCTATTAATTACGATGTAGGTCTGCGGTGGTGCACGTAGCTACATAAAACCGGATGAAACGTTCTTAAATCACTTTGTGCGGGCACGTCGCGTCGCGGTGACGACGACGACGACGACGACGACGACGACGACCGACGACGACGACGACGACGACGACGACGACGACGACGACGACGACGAGTCGCGCTCTCCTCGACGTTCTCCGTCACATTAAAATCCCTTTACCTTGAGTCACCCGTTGCATCCGCCAAATTCAAAGGTCGGTTTTGCAGGACCGTGGCTTCGTAAGAAGCGCAGCTTCGTCGTGTTGGTTCGCGACATAAGAACATCGGCGGCGGCGGCGGCGGCGGCGGTGGCGGCGGCGGTGGCGGCGGCGGCGGCAGCGGCGGCGATGGTGGCGGCGTCGTCGGTGGTGGTGGCGCAAAGGGGTTACCCCGGGGGAGTGAGAAGAGCGGCGGGAGGAGGTGGCGAGGGTTGAGACGGGAAACTAAGTTGTATTGATCCTAGGCTGCAGGGGTGGAAAACCAGGCAGGGTTAGTACGTGTTCTTAATCGCCAAGTGACCGCCCTCTCTCTCTCTCTCTCTCTCTCTCTCCTTTCCACCCTCCCTCCTGCCTCCCTCGCCACCCCTTCTCTCTCTCTCTCTCTCTCGCTCTCTCGCTCTCTCGTTCTCTCGCCCTCTCGCTCTCTTCCTCTTCTCCTCTTTCTCCTCTGCCTCCTTCGCCTCTTCCTGTTTCTCCACCTTTCACCCGCTCTCTCGTTCCCAACCACCCTCTCTCTCTCTCTCCCTCCGACCGTCGCCACATCCGACCGGCTAAAGGGGCCTCTCTTCTCGCCCTCGAGAATCGTGCATCCCCTCACCCCCACGGAATCGCCGACGCCATTTGGCCGAGGGATTGTTCCAGGATTAGGTAAGGAATCGCGGCATTGTCCGGCGTTCTGTCGTATAGGGTTATTGCGCGGAACGGCGTATCACATCTTAAATTGCTCGTGGATAGAGGCGGCCAGCATTGTAATTTACCAAGTGGCGCGTTGGCGTCTTTCCTATTCTTATTTTATAACTTTGTTCATCCCGGGACACGGACTGTTGAAGCTGCTGCCGCGAGCGAGCGCGAAGCGCCGTCTCGCTCGGAGATTGCATCTCGTTTATCTCGTCCGAGGAGGACGAGCACTGTAACAAAGGGGGTGGGGGTGGGGGAGGAGGACGATAAGTGGCATTTATTCCAACGGCTTCGCGTTGTGTGCGAAAACGCGCCGTGCGCGCCGGTGAAAGTAAAATGAAACGTAATATATTCCCATTCCCGTTGGTAATATCGCATCCTTATTTACGGCACCTTCGTCGTATTTATACATGTGATAAGATAATATTAGTTACTTTATTATTACCCTGCGCCCTACGATAATGGCCACGCGGCTGGTTTTTTTATATATAATTTTTTATGCGACTTTTTTTCAACGCCTGTCTCCGGCCTCACCCTCGGCCACAGACAGTTTTTTTTTTAAACACTTCCTACGCTTTCTTTTATAGGCGCGTCTAACCATAGACTGCGGCCTTGAAACGACTGCGAGCTACAATAGCGACAGTCTCGAATTAATTAACAGTTCCCAGGCAAGTTTAATAGCGAGTTTAAGCGAACTTTTAGACAATCGTTTTAGATTGGCTCGTTGTTTTCCGCGTTATTGCTGTGACATATACAACGAGTGGGGGGGGGGGTGGGTGGGCCGGGCGGGTACGGCGGCCGGAGAAGGGGGAGCGGCGTTCTCGCATGAAGTTCGAATTAAACTATCACGCGTTGCTCCTCGACGCGGGCGCGGGCGGAGCGTTAAATGCGAGCTTACATCTGCAAGCCAGAAATTCCAGTTTATCTTCTGAATTCCTGACCGAACACTTTTCGCACGATATCCTCCTCGGCTTGCGCTCCCGCCGCATGTTGAACACGTTAGACGCAGCTGTTTAAATTCAATCCTCGTATCGTATCGCTCGCTCGCGGCTGTACGTCGGAAGACATTTCGCCGGGATGTTTCGATCTCGCGGCCGATTATCGCGCCGTTACCGGCCGCGCCGTCTCGCGTCTCCCTTTCGTTTCGAGCGATATCCGATTACGCGCGAAGGAAAGCGTGATGGGTGGTTCGAAAGGCTGACAGGCCGTGTCAGTCGGCGTATTATGTCGCTTAAAATTCAAAACGGTGAAAGACACACGGCGAGATGTCGGCATTAATTGGATTCTACCGAAACCGGCGCGTTACCGTCGCGCTGACTGGATGAGAAGGATGACGGGTGAAGGGGTGAAAATGCGATTAACGAGTACACCCGGCCGTTGTGCCGCGATTTGACACGCCGCACCATCTTTGCGCGGCAAATCGACCTTCGTGGTTCGCGACGTGGCGATATGAATGATCGTCATGATATTTCCAATCGCATTCTCATTCCGTTTTCATCTCGGCGCATCGCGAATACGATCTGTCTATCTATCTATGTGACGGTCTTAAATCTTCCCTCGTGCTACGGTCGGATGATTGGAATATTTTGAAATTGAGACTTGTGCGCTGGTAAGAGACAGTTCGCGGTCGCCGCGCTGGTGAGATGAGATTTTCTCGGGCCCGTCTTGAACCGGTTCCCACCGAAGAATCTGTCCCACGACCTTTGACTTCCTCTAAAATATCCCTCTCTCGCCGAGAGGAGTTAGCCCTTCGAAATCCGGATCCTGCGGTCCAGCAGCCTCGTCGCCGGCTCCGCCGGTAGACTCCGTGGGATTTCCGCATTTTGAATGCGTAAGAAAGTAACATCTGAGGGCCGTGTCTCATCTCCGTGTCGACTTGCATCCTGTGTATTAAGAAGCGCAAATCTGACATCGCCTTTACGCGCATCATCGTGCAAATTGAGTATGCGAGCAAACGGACGATTCTCAACGTTGCCTCCTCCTCTTGAATCGCGTCAGACGTCAAAATGCGCCAACTTTTCGCACGGCCCGCGAGCGCAAAACGGAGCCCTCTTCCCCGTACGATGTATAACGCAGCATGCGCATCGTTGATTTCGCCAAATCGGCCACCATGGGCGATCCTGCCGGAGCCGGACTCGCGACATTTTCACAACGCAAATTAAGTTAGTAATCGCGCGTAGTGGTCGTCACCGCTACACATTCCGAGTGATCGATATCAATCGCTCCGGGGGAAGGGCGCCGAGAGGGAGGGTTATCGAGTAAAACTCGCCGTCGTCCGGGCCGAACCGTGCTCGGCGCTGCGTTACAGCCACGTTGATCGCATAATTTCTCGCGGTGCAACGGTAATATTTCCGGCTTGTCTCATTGCGTGGCCGCGGCGTAGTTCGGCCGCAAACAAACCCCGAAACAACAATTGATTCCGGCGAACACGTCGCGTCGCGCACCGTGTGCAAAACACCGAACAACGGGTTTTCTTGCTCGCCATTGGACAGGGGGCAGGGCCGCGCCAGCCCGGAAATTTACGGGATTGTATCCGCGCGAGTACCTTTTTGCCCGACAACGACACGACTTTGCTTCGCCGTTAATTACGCGCTGATAAGTTTCCGACCTACGGCGAACGGCTGGGAGAGACAGCGAGCGGCAGGCAGAAACAGAGACAGAGAGACAGACAGAGAGAGAGAGAGAGAGAGACAGACAGAGAGAGAGAGAGAGAGAGAGAGAGAGAGAGAGAGAGAGAGAGAGAGAGAGAGAGAGAGAGAGAGAGAGAGAGAGAGAGAACGCCTCTCCGCGGACGTGGGGAGCTACACCCTCGAATTTTTTGCCCGCGCGCTGTACTTCCGATACGCGCTCGCGCGCGCGAGAAATGTTCAATCGCGCAAATCAAGACGTACGCCCGTTTGCGCTTCGCGCGGACACGTCAGCCCGTTGCCGCGCTTGCGGGATTTATCCGTCGACGCGCGAGCGGCGGGAGCGTCCCGAGACGTCGGTGGAAAAATTTCCTCCCGTCCTTTATACCCTCCCTTACGGCACGGTTCGCGTTTGTCATCGGGCTGGGCGAAACCTATTCGCGGGACTTGGGACGTTTAGTCGCGTGCGATCGATCAAGGTGATATTTTCGATTCGACAGGATTACCGAACTCTTGCGCGAGACGGTGAGATCATTTTTATTTGCTCATCACCACGTCTTTTCCAGATTGACCGACGGCACATCGCTCGGCAATTACCGGCCGTTTGAGTGGCGTTTAACAGTTTAACCGCCTATTTGCGGCGCGAATCCAGTCGTCGGATCCACGGAAAATCTCATTTCTCCCGCCGAATGTCGGGCGAATCTTAATCGGCCGCCGGAAATACGTTGCGAGATGTATAATACTCGGTAGGAAATGACGTCATCACTCAGTGCAATGTTAGAGAGGGGTAGAGAGGAGCGCGTAGCGAGAGGACGAGACGATGGTCGTGGAAGCTGTACGAGACGGGCGAGTGCCAGATAGAGCGAGAGAGAGAGCGAGAGAGAGAGAGAGAGAGAGAGAGAGAGAGAGAGAGAGAGAGAGAGAGACCGAGGGGAGAGAGAAGGGGGATTTTCGCGAAATCCTGGCAGGTAGCGTCGGCTGAGTTATGCTCGTATTTCCCGTCAACACATCCGATGATGTCTACGGTAATGTAACCGAAATGTATGAACGTTTCGTGCTGCCACATTTGCACGGAGTAAACCTCCAGCGTTGCGATCAGCGCGGCGGCGAGTACGTGTATGCGTGAAACCACGCAAGGGGCGTCGGGCAACCGCGTGGAAGTCAGCCGTCGATCGTAAAGATGACGAAAGGATGCGATCTGTCTCGCCGGGGTGGTGGTTACGCCGCACAGACGGAAGTGCGCGGAATTGCGGATTAAATGTGGCGAAACGACTGGCGTTGCGAATGGACATAATAATTGAACAATCCCGCGAAAATCCCACGCGACAAAGAAATCAATGGCAGAGACGTAAATGGATTCTCTCTCGTAAGTTTGGATCGTGCGCGAAAAGTGCTAAATATTCTATTCAATTTTATCGGCGGTATTTAAATTTTATTTACTTGTGAATCTCTCGTGCGAATGGTATACAGGGATAAATAACAGACGAGTAATAAATTGGTATCAATAACAATTAGATTTGTATGAGCGTTCCTCGGGAATTGGCGACGCACGCTTCTCGGTAACGAAACATTTCCCAGCTGCGCTCTCTGCGAAACGACTCGCCAACGAGCTTCCCCACTTTCGCGGCGAGATGCATCTCGATACTCTCTTTTTCCGATGCATTCTTCACGGCCGATGGATCGATCGCGTCTCGCCGGCGATTCACTTTCTCCGGAAAATAAACGCCGAACGTGCGGCGCGCGCGAGAGGGTGAAGAAGGGCGAACCGGGCGGTGAGTTCGATTCTCTTTCAGCCCCACCACCGCCGGCTTTGCCGCGGAACAGCCGCATGCGCCGTAAAAAAGCACGGCCGCTACGAGTTTCGTTTCACTCTTCGGGGTTCGTCTACCCGTTGCCCGATAAAAAAGCTCCGTTGCGCGGCTCTCGTAGCTCGCGAGCATATCGTTCGCTCGTGGCCCGCGTGTTTATCGTTGTTATCGTCGTCTTCGTCGTCGTTGCCGTCATCGTCCTTGTCATCGTCGTCGTCGTCGTCGTCGTCGTCGTCGTCGTCGTCGTCGTCGTCGTCGTCGTCGTCGTCGTCGTCGTCATCGTTTTGCAAACGCCTCGTTGCCGTCGCGCGTGGCCTTCGTCGCGTATCGTTTCGCAGCGAGAGGCCTGGCGAGTGAGGGAGAGTTGAGGGGGAGAGACGAGAGTGCGGCTTCGTTCCAACGGGGACACGGTGGTGAAGAAAGAAGTACGTACATCTACATGGCGGTGGACGGATGCGGACATGGGGATGGGGTGAGCGAGGGTAGCGCGAGAGCAGGGTGGTGGTGAGTGTTAAGAAGGCGAAAATCCGGCGGATGCTGCGAGCGTCGTCTTTCCTTCCACCCGCCATCTACGTGCGTTCGTCGTGGCCGACGTCCATGGTGGCCTCCGCAGCACGTCGGCGATAAGGGTTGCTTCTCGGTGGAGGACCGTGGGGTGAGAACGACGTACAGACCACGCCTCTTGTCTAAGGTTACCCCCACCGTCGCGAACTCTCGCTTCACTCTCTCCCTCCCAACCCCCGCACGGTCTCTCTGCTCGACGCCGCGCGGGGAACCTAAGATTTTTCCACTTGCCACCCCCGCCACCCTTCCGCTACCCACGTTCGTACCACCCTCACTGCCGCCGCCGCCGCCGCCGCCGCCGCCACCGCCGCCACCGCCGCCACCGCCGCCGCCGCTGCTGCCGTCGTCGTTTACCCTCTTCGCTTCTTCCCCCTCTCCGTCTCTTTCTCTCTGTAGCTCGGCCATCCCGTCCGCTCCCTCCACGGTAGGAGAGTTGCCCCCCTTCTTCTATTGATCCGGCACTAAGGCGGTTTCTTGCGCTCCCGGAGAGACCGCTACACGGATCTCGCAACGCCGCACGAAAGCTTCTCTCTCCCCGTGACTTCTTTTTCTCTTCGTGCCCCTACTACTTCGTGCGCGTCGCGTAACCTTGAATGTTCTCGCCGCCGGTGCTTTTTTGCGCGTCTCTGCTCCGTCCTTTAGCACGTTGGCGGCAGCTTCCGAGCTTTGCATGCGCGATGCGATACGCGTATATATGTATGTTCTTACGTGGTGGAAAGGAGACGCGAGCGCTTCCATGCACATTCAGTTTGAGACAGCTCGGCGTTCCATGTAGCGCAGACCTCGATGAAAATATCTCCGATTGACAAATCGATCCTCGCATTTCTCGCATTTATTCAGAGCTTGGGAGCAAGGCACCTGTGCGAATGTCGCGGAAATTTTGCAATCCGCTCCCGAAGCAACACCGATAAGAGCCCGAAGAATCGCGACTGAAGAATCGGAATCGATTCACGCACGAGACGGCGTTCGTTTCGTGATTTCAAAATCGACCTGCTAATTATTCGGGCTACTCATAATTTCCCTCTCGTTCTATATTAACCGCACGAGAGAACGCGATTTTCCGTAATTTCTCAGCAAGCTCTCTCTCTCTCTCTCTCTCTCTCTCTCTCTCCCCCCCCTCTCTCTCTCTCTCTCTCTCTCTCTCTCTCTCTCTCTCTCTCTCTCTCTCTGGACTGTCGACATTTCAGAATAGATCGCTATAAGATCGCAACGATTACGTAGGATGTTTCATGGTAGTTCCATAGGTATACGCGTATATAATATAACACGGTCTATGTTCTATGGTGAATGAGCATGGGGGAAGGGGGAGAGGGGGCGGTGGGTCGCGCGAGGGACGGCAGGGGAGGAAAGCGGGCTTGAGCGGTGCTTTAGCCGGGGGCTGTTAAACACGGCGGGTCTTATCGGTAAAACTGTTCTGTACAGGACTACCACGTCCAGCCATTGGCCGCGGGAGTATCTCTGGCCTTATACTCGTTGTCTGCTAGGTATGCATGCAAGGTACATTACGCGACGTTAATGCCCGCGCGCTAAAATCGTTCGCAGGAAGCGAAGACTCGCTGAAACCCTGTAAACCCTGTCGAGACGTTGCTTAAGCTGTCACGCTCGCTCGCATCGAGGTCAGACTCTCTGGCCTTTGGTCGTGCGAGCATCGGCCAGCGGAATATCTTGCTGAGCCTGTGTGTCTGTCTGCCTCTCTCTGTCTATCTGTCTGTCTGTCTGTCTGTCTGTCTGTCTGTCTGTCTGTGTGTTTGTTTACATGCGCGCGCGAGCGTGTGGGGCTGAATCATCTTGGACTCGGGAGATTTTTAATCGAACGCGTTACTCTCATCAATTCCGCGGGGTATTTTGCGGGCGGCTCGAGCAACGCAGGTGGATGGTTTCGCGTTGTACACTTGGTTGTACCTTTCTCGTAAACTCGTTCCTTCGTAGTTATTGGATTTACTTATGTTTCCCTTGATCCTTTTCATTCGACGACGGTTGTCCCATTGGAAAAATTAACGCGGAGGAAATTTGTGCCCATGGGAGATGGGAGATCCTGAGCGAAACGAATTTGCTCCTGAATTACTTCGACCCTTCGCATTGTGAGGAATCGGTTATCTGCTCGATGCTCGATGCTGTTCGACTTTTCGAGCGTTTGAAGGAAACGCTCGATTGTGGGGGATACAACCGCGCGCCTCCAGTGAAGAAACTTCAACGGAAGTTTCCCAGGGATATTGTTTCAGCTCGCGCGATTGTCCACGCCGTACAATCGGCCATTCGACGTTTTCCTTATCTGACGTTGATTGTGATTGAATTTTCTCGCGCTTACTGTCAGCGTTCGTTGGAGATTCGCGATCAACCGGACCGATCGTCGGATTTGGTCTCGTCGACATTTCCCTCCCTGCAATTTTTACGCTTTTACTCGGACAGAACTTTACTCCCTTCAAGACTCAAACGACACGTACAACGACGCACACCCCTTCGAAGATCGGAAAGTATATTCCGGATCTATCGATGGCTGATTGACATTCGACGATTCCATGATACTTTTCGCGTACGTGCTCAGCCATTGCTCTCTCTCTCTCTCTCTCTCTCTCTCTTCGAAATCGATCGTTTGCATTTCACTCGTCAGCGGCAAGTCGCTAAGCTATCGCGACGTCTGGACGTAGCGAGCTGAAATTCTTATCGCCTCCTCCGCCGGTGCGTATCGAGGCGATGCGCCGCGGACGAAGCGAATAGTGCGAGTGCAAGCAAACGAGCGAATACATAGGCAGGATCACTTATAAGCTCGGGGCTTGTACATATGTATTCCTGTGGGCAGCCTTTCTCGGCATTAGGTAGCCCGGCTAAGGCCTTAGAGGTCTCCTGGCAACCAAGCCTATCAAACTATCTTACGGTCTAGCCCTTACCAGCCCTTCCCCGAAGCCTTCCTCAACCCCGCGGAATCTCACTTGGAGCCCTTAACGACCGACCCCACGAGAGACACGGCGAAATTGAGAAAATTATCCTACCCCACGTTATGCGGAGACGATGACCGCGGGGTCCTCGGCACCCCTTCGCGTTCCCCCTCCTCCTCCTCCTCTTCGTCTTTCTCCTCTCCCCGCGATCCCTCTGACACGGCCCGACACATAGGCAAGAGCTTATAGCGACGAGCAAGAAGTCCTGCGGGATCGCCGGGGAAACTAAATGGCCGGCGAGCCGGCCGGCTGCCATCTTAGTTGCGAATTAAGGAAAGGGTGGCTCTCTCTATCTCGCTGTCGACCCTCGCGAACAGACACGACCCCGGGACGCGGTTCGAGGGGATCGCCGATGTAATTTGCATCGAGCGGCTCGACGCGCCGTCCATTTTTGCACGCGCTTCTTCGGCGTCGCCGAACAATAACGATTAATTGGAGGGATCCGTAACTAAGTAAACCGGTGATTAGAAATAATTAGAGCGCGATATTTGTCGCGATGTGACAGCGACGAAGGACGTGTCGTTTCAAAAAGCATCGTTACTTCCGCTGGTTCATCAGCGACCCATATATGTGACTCCGCGTAAATTCGGAGCGCACGTCGAGAGCTCGAAATAGAGTCTACCGCAATCGATAGGCGTTAAAGAGCATTAAAGGGACGGAGGCGAGTCGTTATTTTCGGGAAATTCGGAGAAACGACCAAACCGCGCACGACCCGGGCGTTTGATGAATTTTCAACGACTATGTCGATCGACTATCTTATCTTAACGATTTGTCTGTACTGCGAAGCTTTCAGACCCCCAAATAGAAACTGCCTTCGAGACTGAAGCAAGTAACGAGACGGAAGAATTAAATTCGGAGAATATTCAGCGATCTAAATTTACACGCGAAGAACATTTTAAGACAGTCGCACACTCGGAATTCCTCTCACTTATTTGAAAGACGAAAAATCGCCCTCGTCAGTTCTTTTAAAGCGGAAGGGACACTCGGCCGGCGAAAACAGAAAACGGGAAACGAAAATTTCTTAGTGGCGGGGCCAGGTCGCAAAATGCCGAACTTACGGGTAGGTACGAAGGCGGAAACCAGCGGCGAATTGCGAAATTACCGGCTATTTATCCCCCAGGCCAAAGTTTCCCTCGTACTCAATGATCGTAGTGTTTTCGCGCGTACAATGAGAACGTAGTCGTTAACTCGGCCGGTGCACTCGTTCCGCGGCGCTCGTGTGGGCGAGCGAGTGTGGGCCGTGAGCACGAGCACTAGCTGATCGTGGAGGGACGCCGAGGACCAAAGGGTCGGTCTGTCGTCATTCTAGTACGGTTACAGCGGGCGCGGAGCTTGACAGAAGTTGTAAACTTTATGGTAAACCGTGGCGGCGACGCCGGCCACGGCCGGTAAATGGGGAAGGTGCCGCGCCGTGCAGCACCGTGTGCTTAATCCAATCCGGAGTTTGTTCTTTCGACGATCGACGTAATCACCGGCCGCACGTAGTTTCCAACCTGGTCTGACCTCCCTCCCGCTCCCCCGCCCCGGCCCCTTCCGTCCGTCCGTTCGTCCGTCCGTCCGACCGACCGACCGACCGACCGACCGACCGACCTAACACTTTGCTCTAAGGTCCCACCTTTGGCGTATGTACCTCGTTTACGAGTGTTTGTCGATGCTCCAGCTCTGAAATCATCGAGGTGGTAATGGACGTTTGCGCGCGTCGTCTCTCGAAAAAACGCCGATGACTTGGTGGAACTCTGCTTGATCGAGAGCCGAAAGTTCGTAGCACTCGGAGAATGCGGGAAAAGAATTTTCTTTCTCTCTCTTCCCCCCCCCTCTCTCTCTCTCTCTCTCTTACTCTCACTCTTTTTGTCTCGAAGGTGCAAGTAATTCATTCATAGTCTGAGACCGCGACGTGCCGCGATTTTTCGCGTTATTGGCGGCTGGACGCCACTCTTCTTCGCGCTCGAGGAGACCGTGTTGTTTTCTCGTCGATAATTCAAACGTCGCTCAATTCTCGATTGGTCAGCTTTGAATATTTCTGAAGGGAAGCTTAATTGCTAGGTGGACGGCTGGTCACCCTTAATGCCTACGGAATTATCGGATATCAGACGTCGGACGACACGCTGTGCCAATTGAGCTCGAAGCGATCCGTCTGTGTGTGTGTGTGTGTGTGTGTGTGTGTGTGTGTGTGTGTGTATGTGTGTTGCGCAAGGATATGAATACCTACGCTTGCTTCTCGTTTGTGCTTTTGATTCTTTTTGTCTCTTCGTTCAATTAACGCGTTAAATATATCTCACTTGAATTTCAGCATCACAGTCAGCCTCATCAATGTTTCATCGGTTTGAGATCAAGAGTTTCGGTAGATAACTTTCTCTCTCTCTCTCTCTCTCTCTCTCTCTCTCTCTCTCTCTCCCTCGCTGACATCGATTTAATTCCGCATTTCTCGAACGGCTTTAGACGTGGAAAAAGGACGCGCGCGCGATCGTTTAAGCTACGATTAACTGACATCGGCGAAACCGAGTTGTAATTCGTCTCGGTGTCGAAGGCTCGAGGTGGATCGCATTTCTGGTGCAGTTCCAGGGACTCTTCGCGGATCTACAGGGAATCCATTTATGTATAGCGACAGGCTACCTCCGTTCGGGGTGTTTCGCCCGGGACGCGATTAATTATGGGGCTCCTTTTGGGGCTGCGAACCTCGAAGCTTTGAGCTCAGTCGGGAGCTTGGCGCGCGTGGGATGGGAAGTATAAGATACGCTCAGGACCGACGTAGACACCCGGCTTAGCTTTCTCGAGTATTAGATCAATAATTCTAACCTCAAACTGGCTCGGTCACGGACGTCGAACGCTCGGACGTAATTCGATATTCCTTCGTCCCGAATATTATTTCGTTGGTCTCTCTTCCTCCTTCTCTCCAGAGGCGACTTAATAATTCGCATTAAAAGCAAATATCCCCTCGTTCCTTTAACCACGAACGACGCGACCCGATGAATTTCACAGAGAGCTCAGTACGAACTTGCGATCGAGTATACAAAATGTGATGAAAGCGGAACCCACGAGATCAAAATAACTCACCTTTTCAGCAGAGCCGAACGATGAGAAAATTGGACGTCCCAGCGGGGAGATTTTGGCGCCGGCCTGCGTATTGCGGAGCGATGTCGGATTTTTGTGGGAGAACTCCGCAAAACAATTATGAACGATGCGATTTGGTGCGTTTCGATGCGTCTCGGGTCGAAAGCTGCGTGATGAACCTGATGCTCGTGACGGATTCGCTACTCGGTACGGCGAGGATCTTCTTCGAACATCGGAAGGATGTTTTACGATTCGCAGGCACGGCGCGGCGCACGGTGATTTGAACGATCGTAAATTTTGAGAAGTCTCCCGCCGGGGGAAAAACCTTTTACGAGCAGGAGGGATGCTGCGTGGACCGCAGCATCCCCGATACTGACCAACAGACCCAGATTTCCGTCTCTTGAAATACGCGGAACCAGCTCGCGGGTTACCGCACGGCCGACGCGTGCATTTGCGATGCAGAATTTTCGTCTTTAGATTCCGGAACCTGCCCTCCCTCTTTTCACGATCTCGTCTCCTCTCCCTCATTGAGGGCGCAGGAGATTGGTCCAGGCTTAGCGTGAGAACACGGAGTGGTCGAGCGGCGAGCCGCCGGAAAGATGCGGCGGAACAGGTTCCCGCCGCGTTTCGACGTCGCGAAAAGACACTCCGCGTAATTTATTCACCGGCACTGCGCCGCGCGCGAGCGACAGATTTTTTCCCTTCATTTCACATGAACTTTTAGCCGCCCGTTTTCGCACACCGTTTGCGCCGCGCACCTAACGGAACGCTAAGAGGAACGATCCGTGCAGGACGAAGGACGAAGGAAGGACGAAGCCTGTGCGCAGCGTGATATACAGCACGCTTGTATCCCTCCCGAAAAAGTACAGATTTTTACTTCCTCCGGAGGACAGACGCAGGACTGACGCGATAAGATGAAAGCGAGACGAATTTTTGCAAAATTAGTTGCACAAAGTAGTGCGGAATTCCATTTGCAATATCTTTGCTCACCGCGTGTGTCGCTTGGACTCGGTTGGACAACGTCCGTTGGTCAAGGGGTCACGGTCAGTCACGTGATTTTGTTCGTTGCGATTTACATAATGTACGCTTCTGTTCTTTTTCTTTCGCGGAGATACGCTCCCACCCGGTTTACGCGGATTCTCGAAGTATGCGGCGAGGCGAATATCGCCTCGCTCTAGTCACGTACGCGCATTAGCGTCGACCTGGCCCGACCAGTTTCATCCCCCTGGACCCCATTCGAGGAATATGTTTTTTCTCCGCGTGGTTCTCGCGCATCTCGTGAGATGACCAGCGGTCATCGGTATCGTGAGAAAGCTCCGTGGTCTTGGGAGCGGCGGAACAGGTTTTGGAAAATTTGGTCCAGCGTCACGCTACGCTGCGCATTTCCTTCGCTGGCCAATCACGCTCTTCATCTCGCGCTGCATGCGTTACACACCTCTACACGACGCGGTTGTAGATGTACTGTGTCATTAATTTTCATATTAATAGGATAGAAAAAAAAAATATATATATATATACACGTAAAGTAGAAAGGGTATATATACGTAGAGTGTAAATTACGTTGACGACATAATAAGTCATTTTGAATATCTCCAGTCTCCGTTTTACACTTTTCGCAGCAATATCGACATCAACAATCGCGAGGCGATATTGAGACGCGCGTGCGGGGAGGACCTTTTCCGCGAGTATACAAGCGCCTAATTCCGTTGATTAAATTTCCGGAGCAACGAGGCGAGCCGAAAGCGGCCGTTGATGAAGATCGAAGGGTCACCTAGACCCCGTCGTCGAATTTTCACCCCGTTTCTTCTCTCTTCCGCGCGTTATGATCCCCTCTCGGAGGATTACGCCGGATCTATCGTTTGCGAAATCGCGCTACAGCACGTCGGTGTTTAAGCATCTAAGGGTTAGACGCCGCTGGTTTTAGGGGCGGCTACGTGCCGTAATGCACGTATCATTAATCGAGCGTCAAATAACTCCGAGCGAAATGGAGCTCTCGCCCTCTCGCCGGAATTTTCCGTAAGATGAAATCCCTCGTATCGCGCCTAGACGGAAGTGTCACGGCTATTTCCCACGCGCGACTAAATTCTACCTTCCCTCGGCCGTTTAGTCGCCATTGCGATGCTAATGTGTACTCAGCGTCACGCGGCGATTTGACGTTTTCGCTCCCCCCCCCCCCCCGCCCCGTCCCGATATTCGTACAACGGCCCTCGTCTCGTTTAAGCCTCGAGACTTTCTCTCGACGAGCTGAGAGAGGCTTTTTCACGCGGCGACATTCGGTCGCCGACGAGTGTCGCGCGGCAACGACGCGAATATCAATAATATCGCGCGCCGTATTCGCCGTGTCCGACGCGGAAACTTATTCCACGGTTACGTGGCTCTCTCCCGGTAACTTCAATTACGAATATCGGGTATGAATTCCATTTCTAGTCAATGGCCAGTCACACGCGAGATTCCGGTCATATTTGTGTGGTTTGCTAGCGGCGATTACAGAGACCGTTGATTTTCCGCGAATTTCGCGCCACGCGCAGGAAGTCGGAAGACATCTGACTACAAATCCGCGCGCTCGACGGCGCGCAGCAGCGTGCGCGGTATTCGCGGATCAATTAATATCAGTATGATTAATAACGTTGGATCTTGAAGGTACGCCGCGAGTGCACCGCGTGACGGTGTATCGCCGAGAAATCCGTCTCGACTCGAGGCGACCGTCGCGACACATCGTCGCGTCGTATCGCGACGAGCGATTCTCACTCTGGCTGGTTACCCTCTTTTGTAATTCATCATCGAGAATGAATCATTACCCACGACCAGACGAATCGCTGGAATCGTTCTGCCTCACTCTGTGCCACGGCATATCGACATGCCGAATTCGAAACCCGGTGCGCGATCTTTCTAACTAGCGGCCACCACGTGACTACATCCCACAGAGTCAATCGCCTTGTTTCGCCCTCCCCTCCCCCCTCTTGCCCCCAGCCAGTATGCCGCATCGAGAGAGAACCGCGGGGTGGATAGCGACGATTGCAAGTCGGCAATTTAATACGAACGCGATAGTGTACGAAGGAGGACCGAATGAAACTCCGAAGCGGCGGCAGGGGGGCGGGAGGGACCGGCCGGTGGGAACGACTGAGAGGGTGGACAGGGGTGGTTGCCGGTAGTGGAGGCCGTGGTGTTTGGAGGTTAGACCGCAGTTACAATATCGCTTGATTAGAAATGTACATAGCGTATATGCGCGCGGGCCGCATATCCAGATGGTGGGTGGTCGGGTTGGGTCGGGTCGATGCCTGGGCAACTCCATAGTTTAATGCACGGACCGTGGAACTTGCAATAAGGAAGGGTGAACGACGGGCGGCGGGGGGCGGCCGCGGGGCTGGCGGGACGGACGCGGGGTAGTTCGGCGAGGTGCGGCGGGTTAGGGGGGGCTGCGGGCTAAAGGAGGGTGTGGTGCGGAGTCTCCGTGCATACTCGCGCGCACACCTACGCAAACGATAGTTCCAGTCTGCGGCATAACGCGATCGCGCTACTTGCAGGCTAGCCGTGGGGCCCTCCAGAGGCGAAATGCCCGCTTTGCTCTCTCTCTCTCTCTCTCCCCCTCTGTCTCTCTCTCCCTCTCTCTCTCTCCCTCTCTCTCTCGTATACCTTCGTATTTGGACTCGCCACGACGAGTCGCACTCGCCGGTCGAACTCGCAATCGGCGAGGCCGGCCATGTCGTCGATGTTCGGCTACGGACGACTGCGTCAAGGAAACTCCCGCGAGGTCCCCCGGAGCGTGTCATCATGTGCGATGCGCTTCGTCGATCGTTTCGTTTTCGCGACGACGACCGTCGCGGATGAACTTTGAATATGAACGAATGATCAGTAATGATGGTGATCCTCTCGTAACTGAGTAGACAGGATTTCTTTCTTTCTATTCGAGTAGGATCGCCGCGGGGGAATCGGTGGTCTTAAATTGAGACGTTGCAGACTTTGCAGCTACTGACATTTTAGAAATGTCAATCAAGATTTTTCTTATCAAGGGATTTTACTCGAATTTTTTATCAAACAGTTTATGAGGCGTTTCTTCGCCTGTGTTTAATGGAAATATTTAGAAATTCGACAAATATCGTGCAACGAGGGACGGAAAAATCGTCAGCGCAGCATAATAACGCGGGCACTCGGGCTTCTTATTTTCTTATCCTGACGAAACAATCGGGAAGTATTATCTCTTATCTCCGCGTTTCTTCCCTCTCTTAATAAGAGGCGCGGAAAATCCAGGATACCTCTGTGTCTATTATCTCTGTATAAAGCAAGGAAGATAAGTTTTTACGAAGGTCATCTTTAAAAGTCTCCCTGCGGGAGATACGCTCAGCTTAAGCTATCTAGCACCATACTGATAACGAAGGTGATGATCCGTGCTCTCACGGCGCATTTAGCGCCGTTAAATGTGACCGTATAATTTTTATCTCACATTGACATTGAACGTGGATATTGGATTAATGAAACTCATTATTATATCACGACGATCATATTTAGTCCGACAGGACTACCTATATAAATTCGCGGCATCTCATTCCCGGCTGAATGAAGAATAAAAAGGTCCTGTTGAGATTCCACAGGGAGCGCGGCTCGACCGTTTCGAGCGCTTCTATCGTCGCGCCATTGAATTACACGGGATGCCTCTGCAGCTTTTCGTCGTTGCGAGTAATTGACAATCGTCTCTCGACGGCGATCACTCGTAGACTCGTAGATCGAGATAAATATGATTTCGCGAGTTGCGCAGCCTCGAAACGCGCACGGCAAAGGCGCCTTGCATGCCCATCCGTGCGGTATCAAGATAGTTCTGTATTAAAGCTATACCTGGTCTCTGGTTTCTGGTTTCTGGACCGGCTACGCCTAGACTCGGTTCCGTTGCTGCTACCGACGGAGCGCTCGTTCTCGAGGAATATTCAGCCATTCTCCTATTTCCAGCACCGCCTTTCTCGTTTCTCTGCGGCCACGCTCCCCTTCCCACTTCCCTCCTCTTATCCTCCTTTGCCATCTCCTCGATTCGACCAAAGTTTAGAGAGCTCGCGCTTGAGAGGAACGCCGAACGTCACTGCAATATCGCGTAGTGTTGCCGAAGAAGATGGCGGTCGCAACGTTGAACATGATTGCCAAACTCAGAATAGCTCGCTCTCGTGTGCTGGCTTTGCCGCTCTTCGAATCAATACGAAAGGCGGATGGCAGGTCGAATATAGGTTTACGTTCCCCTTCATTTTCTCATCCGTAAATTTCTTCCGTTCTCTCTCCGAGCGTTCTCCTCACGGCGACGAGGTTTTCAATAATCTCCCTTGAAATTAATGGCTTGATGATTACGAAAAATTGCGAACGGACAGTAGCGTCCATCGATCGATCGAAAGTTCAATTCAATCAGCTATTTTTCGCTACTAATCTATATACTAATTAGAGGAAAGTTATTTCTTCAAATTGACGTTTTATCGGCGGCAACGTCACCTTTTCGAAGACGCAATTCGGTAAATGCGGAAAGCAAGCTCCAAGGTCCAATAATGTAAAAAGCCTATACCTGCGACAATGCTGCGAAACAAGTATTTCTGAGAGAGAGAGAGAGAGAGAGAGAGAGAGAGAGAGAGAGAGAGAGAGAGAGAGAGAGAGAGACAGAGAGAGAGAGAGAAAGAAAGAGAGAGAGAGACACACAGAGAGAGAGAGAGAGAGAGAGAGGAGGTGCACAAGACAAACGACGTTGTTTCCATGGGGGATACCGAAAACAGCAGGCTGGGCCGGTTCCTAGCAGTTAATTAGCTGAATAATGCAGCGTTAATCTAGTCAAAATTGCATACATCTAGACCACGCGTGTAGTTTCGTTCTGCTAAACTCACGAGTGTGGTTGTTCCTGCGCGCATTCGCGCAACATATATCCGCGAGCGTATGCATGCGCGAGGTAGGAGATTCCCTTCGGTCGAACGCGAAGGGCACGTCCTTCGGCCCCGGCTGCATATTTCAGACGCGACCACTCGCATATCATTTGCGATAATTTTTCGTCCTAGTCACGCGCCGTCGATACAGGGGGGGGGTGGGGGGGGGTATCAAGGGCGCTCGCTTAGCGACGAGGGTCATCGCGCGATGGGCCGTCAAAGCCGACGAGCCCTGCGTTGCGCGCGATCGCGCGAAAAAAGGATGTTATTATAATTCCGAGCGCTGGGGGAGGAAAGGGGGGGGGTTCGAGCAGCGTGCTCGTACGGTCCGCGTGAGTAATTCTAATTTGCGCCTGTTAGATAAGTCTGCGGCAAAAATAGTCGAGGGCACAAAGGACGAGCCTTAAGGCCTGCCTTGAGTTATTCATGTACGTAAAGAAATGACAAAGGTCGTACGACAGTGATCGCGAATAAAGGTCAGTAAGTGTTCCACAGCAGCACAGAGGCGATCTTAGACGCGAAAATAACGATGAGACGCGCATTACGCTAATACTGTCAAAGATTGCGCCGGAGTCCGCTGTTTATATCGGACGAAATAAAAATACGCGACGCTCCGTCGTACGTACGGACTTTCATAATCGCTCGTTGGAGCCTTTCTCTTGTTCTCTCTTTTTTTTCTTTTTTTAGATCCTCGCTAGAGAGAGCCGAAAGATCCAGCCGACGAGGCGGAAGAGAGAGAGAGAGAGAGAGAGAGAGAGAGAGAGAGAGAGAGAGAGAGAGAGAGAGAGAGCGAGAGAGAGAGCGAGAGAGAGAGCGAGAGGGAGGAAGGAAGAGAGAAAGAGAAAGAGAGTGGAATGTGTGAGTGCGCGTGTTCGCACATACTTTGAGCGAACGTGGCAGCTTGGAAAACGAGGACAGAGGGGCGGCCCTTTCTCCCTTCTTTTCGCGTTCTCCATTCTCCTTGCCCCTCCGCCGACTTCCTACCGACTTCCGTGTAATCGAAAGTAATTATATTAATTGAATCGCGCATCCTCGGGACTGATACAAGAGGTATTGGCTCGCCGCTTAATTCCATGCGAGTGTACACGCAACGAGTGTAAACGCGACGCGCTCTTGCAACCCCCTTCACGCAACCCCCCGCTGCCCCCGTCGCCGCATGTAAGTGTCCGCCGTTGAGTCCAGCCGAGGTGGCCCAAGTTGTGCAATTAAACGTTAACGAATTAACGTCTGCGAGAGACGTCGACTCCACGGCGAGCGCCGAGCTGTTAAATAAATGTCCGCGGTTTGGCCGAGTGTAATTAGAAAGTGCGATCAGCGTGCGCGCGACGGCGAGGTCCCGTTGAACGCACATCGACGGCTTCGGGCGCGGAGGAATTAATCGAGATGTGCGCTAAAGTCTCTCTAAAGTTTTGCGCTTTGTGCGAGGCACAGGCTCTCTCTCTCTCTCTCTCTCTCTCTCTCTCTCTCTCTCTCTCTCACTTCTCTCAACTTCTTTTCTCCGTCGATCTGCGAGTACTCGCAGTGTGTGTTTCCCTTCCTTGTTCATAAGACTCTTCATCGAGAAAGCGACCACGTAGTGGTCGACATGAACACGGGTGCGCGCTCGATTCGTGCGTGGCACGCGCATAAAATTTATACTCTCGCAGCGATCTCGCCCCGGATCGGTCCGGGGCACAGGAGGTATGCATCGTAGGGTTAATAAATAATAATCCGCGCGTTACGGTATGTCAATAACCCGCTATGTCGTACGGGATACACTGACGCCGGCTATTGGCCGGATCGGCTTGTGCTCGTCGATGAGCCGCGACGCGACTCTCGTCGACGGAGGAGCGAGACCTTCCCGAGGATCTCAATGCTACCGTACCGCACGGACAACGCCCGTTATTTCCTTATAATTACTCCATTTCCGCGCGCGTATAGCTACGCCGGGGCCAGTAGCAGGGCTAAATCAACGGGGAGAAAACGGGCAGATATTGGAAGGCGATGCACGATGCACGGGGGCGAAGGACGGAGGGACAGCGAAACGGCGGCGGCGGTTCATCCGAAGATATCGAGGAAATGAATGGGAATGGCTGCCGAGCAAAATCGCACCGCGATAATTACCTATTAATTGCACTGTGCACCTGGCACGGTCGCCGCCGTAAAGAATCGCGTCCGTCTTTCCGCTCACGTGGACGGACGCCAAAGTGCTTCCTTCGTGTTGCAGGCGAAGTTGGGAGAGAGTTATTGGGAGACCGACAGGGGGGAGAGACAGACAGGCAGACATAGAAACAACGTCTCCGATATTTAGTAAAAAATACGGAACATCATGGGTGACGTAGGATGCGATATTTTATTCTGTTTTGCAATTTTTACACATAAAATATTGCATAATTGAAGCTTATAAAATACTGCAACATTTTTCCCCTAGGATTGGAGGTTTATAAAAATGCAGTGGTTTTACACACACACACACACACACACACACACACACACACACACACACACACACGCATACACACGGCTGGTGGCGATGCGAGCGGCTACTTAGCGGTCGGACTGACCAGTTTGGCCGTTCAAGTGTAAATAATTTATACCTAACCAGACACGCGCGCGCGCGCGCGGATTAAACATAGAAGCCTTTGAGAAAGCGTCGTGTAACGGGCTTGCATTAATCAACGAACATTAATCAATAGACAAGACGCTAATCAGGAACGTCGAGCAAGTAGGTCGATCGGAGGTTCGCCCGAAACCTTTCGATCTTGCTCGCCGCAGATGGAGATTCCTCGTCGCGCGATGAATGCATGCCCACGTGTGTGTGTGTGTGTGTGTGAGAGAGAGAACGTCTACGTGTACTCTATGCGCATGTGTATGTATGCGTGAATGTACACGCGCGGTACGGCCGACTGCAGCGGACTGTGCAGCAACAGGGTTACCCACGGCTCTGGCCTACGCTTTCGTCTTTCGAGATAGAGAGACGTTCCTGTGAAGACTGGAAAGCCGCGATCCCCGGTGCAGACCGGCCGAGATGCCTGGGGGTTGATTGATTAGAGGGTACAGCGTAGGAGAGTAACCGGGAGAGTTCCGGGGTGCGGGTTAGTTCGGCAGGGGGTTCCTGGGTTATTTGGGGTCGGGGTAAAAGCGGGGGTGGTTGGCGCAGAGCGGCGGCGGCGGCGGCGGCGGCGGCGGCGGCGACGGCGAAGGAGGTGGTGGGTGTGTGTGGGGAACGGTGTTGGATTCGAGATGGAAGCAAGGTAAAGGGTGGTGGCGAGGGACGGCCGGGCGAAGAAGGGTGGCGGCCCGTCCGGTGTTAGAGAAGGAAGGCTGGAGGCGGTAGTTCGAGGTGCTACAGTTTATAATAGTTGCCGCCGCCCTCGGGCCAACCGACCCTGCCCGCAACTTCCACAGAGTTGCTTAAACCTAACCTGCTCTCAGCGGCTCACGGGACGATCAAGTGTAGTCCGCGGCTCGGCCGAAAGAATGTGGGTTACTCGGTCCTGCGCGACCCCCCGACGTCGTTCCATTTTTGCGTCGTCCTGACTTTCACCCGTCGCGCGGGTGGTCGTGAGGCGGACTTCCCGGGAGCTGCGGCGGCGGCGGGAAGAGCGCGAACGCCGGCCTCGACTCGCCAATAGTATATCCGCCGAGCGGCAGCGCGCGTGTGCTGTAGATTAGTTTGTAGTTCGTCGTTAAAGAAAAAGCCGAGTTATTAGTTGCGGCTGAGGAGAGGGTCAGGGAGCTGGCGGGAAGATGAGGAGGTCAGGCGGCCCGCGCTCGCGCTCGCCCGCTCGCTCGAGCAAGAGCGCGCGCGCGCGCGCGCGAGCGCAATTTAACGTCAGCTTATCAGATGCGCTGTACTCCCGCCGCGATTTATACTACTTACTTGGCCCCGCCGCGGCTCTGGATCTTTCTTGGTTATAAGTATGGTATTTATAAGGACGATGGACGAGAATGAACGACGCGTGGTGACGTCTGCTGGTTTTACAAATCACATGCAAATCACGCTTTCAACAACGATCGACGCCTCGCCGCTCGTCGTTTTTATATTTTTCCAGGGTGTTGAAATTATCCTGCCGATCGGGAGCGTGTAATGAGACGATCAGTGCTCTTCTGGCTATCGAGTATCGAGTATCGACTCCTTTCTCTCTGCGATTTGCGAATTAAACCGGAAGAAAAAAGCAATTTCACAGCGCGCGTGCTCGTATACGCGGCCGGTACCTATACGGCGCACGATTTCTCGGTCCCGTGACAGCGGCCTCCGTTATAATTCTCCGTTATCTATGGAAATTCTAAACCATACTAAACAACAATATATATCCCAAAACTATGTAATTCCTCGTGCTTGCGCGTACACGGTATGCAATATGCCGTAGCGAGGGCTGCAAACTGGTCCTGCCACTAATTTGTTTTGCGCTGCCTTTTTGATAATTTATGAACCTTCGAATAGAACGCATTACGCATTAATCCGCTCGATTGTCTCAGTCAGGGACCATTAACAGCGACATGGGTATGTGATTTACAGATAAAGGTACAAAAATATGGAGAATAACTTTCGTACATGTGGCTGACGGGCAAGGAGTATCGAGGGCAAAGTTTCTCGCAGCTATCTCGACACGCTGCAAGAGAGACCCTGTATCCGACATTTTTCATTTTTATATTTGAGTGATGTAGTACATCACACTTTGTCGTGCTTTGTCGTGAGATGAAATTTTTTTAGACTTAAGGATATCCTGCTCGCGGAACATGCAGCACCCGTCGGATGAATACGTCATACAAATTTTTCCGCACGCTTCCGGACGAATTGTATAATCTTAGCGGCGTTTTCAGCGCGAGGACGTCCGTTCCCGGCGGCGCGTGGCGACGGGGGAAGGATACGCGACGTAGGTACGCCGCGACCCTCGACTAAGGTCTACGAGCATCGTCCTTCGGAGCCGTCCGTGCCTTAGGACGGCACGTAATCATGCCAGTCCGCTATTACTTCCTATAACGCTATCTACGCCAGGAAACGCCATTGCTCGCTCGTTCCTACGTAGGTACGTGGTCCAGGGACGCGGAGGATGATGAGATCTGCAGGCTTGCATCCTGATGAGACTATTAGGATGGCTTGATAAGTCCATAATATTCTGGTCGATGCTGGGCAACGCCGTCGACTCCACCCGGTGTCCTCGCCAAACCGCTACCTCCTCCTCCTCCTCCTCCTTCCTCCTCCGCTACCTCCACCTCCTCCTTCTCCACCCTTCCTTCCCCCTACCCCTGTTTGCTCTTCCGACCACCTCTCACTCGGCACCTAACTCCGTTCCCTTCCATCGTCGCCACCCCTTTTACGTACACATACACTCGTACGACGCCCGGCTTCGGTCAGAGTGACGACAAGATAGGTGACGCTTCCAATTTCCATCGACTTTGTTAACCTCGTACTCTGATCATTTCTCAGCTCGACTCGGCCGGTCTCCACGGTCGAAACGAACGATTGCCCGGGAAATCAACGTGTGACGTCAACTGTACGCCGTAAGACTTGCTTCGCCCAACACCGGAGGTCCTCCGTAACTTTTGCAGCGAGAACTTGTCTATGCTTTCGATATACCGTGCGACGTGTGTGTTGCCTCTCACTCTCACAGTCACGTATCACTTGCGAGCTTACGCGCTTCAAGTTCGTCCATCTCACAATCTCTGCATCCGTTCCTTCGTCCATCGCCATCGCGGAGGTCGCGGAAAGTTAATCCGGATGACTCCCGCCGCGATTTACGATGTTTCGAGAATGTTCTTCAGGGAGCCTGCCTCTCAGGACGGGCAACCTCGTCCAGCAGCCTCGCCTCTTGCGGGCGAACGGTCGATGTTGCACCCTCGAAGCGGCTGAAATTAACTTTGAGCATTACAGATGTCGAGGCGCGCCGCGGCGAGAAGCTAACACCTTGTTAGCCTGACAAATTCGGTCCATCTCTCCTTCCTATCGTCCCTCGCGACGCTGCTCGCCGGCTTGCACTCGGGCTTTCTATCTCCGCGACAATATCCTAGCTCGCCCTCGTCAGAAACTGCGAAAACTCAGCTCTTCAAATGGATGGCACGAACTTGCGCCGGGCTACAAAGAAGCGGCGTGTTCCGCCTCGCGTATGCGAAGCGCGGGGGTCGACGCGATTTTGCATCCATCGAAATGACGACGCGAAAACTCGCGCGCGCTCGTTCCCTCCGATTGTTCCCAATCGAATTCCTAACGGAAGGGAGGGGGGGGGCATTTCCCTCTCACGTGGAAAAGCGCGGCGCTTTTACCGCAGCCGAGACTACATCGCGAGATACGTAGACCGAGCTCCGGCTAAGCTCCTGACCCCGTCTGTTTTGCGGCCGGACTCGTAATGGCGTCGCTTTTCGCACGTATTTCGCGGGCCGGATGATAATCGACTTCTTACGCCAAATACCAGAGCTACCCTCCGTCTTCATCGGTCGCGCGAAATTGGCGCGAATGGAATCTCGAGCAGCTGCGGGAGTCCTCGTTGTACGTGCGGAGAGTGTCGAGCGTCGTAGGAGGTCGTCGCTTAATCGGCTCGTACCCTCCGTGTGCGATTCCCGGATTCTCACTCTCTCTCCCTCTCCCTCCCTTTCTCTCTCTTTCTCTCTCTCTCTCTCTCTCTCTCTCTCTCTCTCTCTCTCTCTCTCTCTTAGTCAACCTAGTCCCCGACCCTGTATCGTCCCGTCATCACAGCCCTTCGCGTCGTCGCGCAATCCACGGACGATTGGAAAGTGATATCGAGAATTTCGACAACTACAGTCGATATTGGACGATTCCGAGGCACTTCCTTTGTGTCGCGCTACGCGCGGTGGAACGGGCGAGAAAGCCCGGCGGCGGAAGGGGGGGGGAGGGGTGGTGGCGGCGTGGAAGAGGCAGGTGCGACAATCGCGATGGCGACTACGTCACGACAGCAGCGGTAGTGCTCACCCCGCCGGGGCGGGGGTGGTGGAGACGTTCCGATGTGACCAGGCGGAAGGGTAATAGCGTTGTACGGCCGAAGAGTGCCAATATCCGGCGTGGGCTTGTCGGTGGCGTTTAATCGCGTTAGTATTTCATCGCCGAGGAAACTTTTCATTTGGGACCGCAGTTGGCGGAGCAGCTGGTCAAAGCCTTTGCCGGAGAGCTGGATATGTGCGGAACGAAGATGGAAGGAATGCCCTTATCGAGTGCCCTTATCTACTCGCACGAAATTCAGAGCGGGGAAATTCGCCGACTTGTAATGCTGCGTCTAGATATCCTTCGAGCTTGATGAACAGCAAAATTTACATCGCTCTTCCCCTTTATATCGTGTTTCTCCCTTCGGATCGAATCATTATCGCGGAAAATGAAAATTTCATCAAACACGAGGTGAGATAAGATGACTGTTCGAGCTGTCACTTGTCTTAACTGCTTCTTTCACGTGATCAGTGATAATGGAGCGACGATAGGGGGGGAATTTTTCAGAAATTGTCTAGAAAAGACGATTTAAAGGGTATGAGCGATAATGCAACGGTGATTTTTAGGAGAGCCGGAGAATCACAGTCTTCTGTTTTGGGTAAGATTTTGGGTCAGCTTGTAGAGAAATTGAAACATACGTCGAGTCTAAATATCGAAGATGCACGTAGTTTGAACGTTGTCCCGATATCATGTAAAATCTGAAATCGCAGTTACATATTAAAGATACTTCGTCGACTTTTCTCCCTCTATGGCGCATCTCCAAAGCGAAAGTGGCAAATAAAGGAAACCTTTTTCTCCAATCGATCTCTGTGTGTGTTCCGCCTGCATTTATCCCACCCTTCCCGACGCTGACTCGGCACTTTGCGGCGCATCGGAAGATTCAAGGGTGAGTACGAAACATCAGCCGACGGGGGTTAGTATCCGGGTAAAATGATGTGAAAGCTTATGAAATGGCGGTCTAGTCCGGTGAGATACCAGAGTATAGTGTGTTTCCACCTCGCACCCAGAGATAATACGGCGGGGTAGTAACAGCTAGAGGTTTATCTTTGTAGGACCATAAAACTAACCCGTTCTACGCTTGATGACGAGCGCTCCTCGGACACCAGTCTACAGCTCGTTCCAAAACTCGTTTGGAATTTTAGCCGGTTAATTCGCGACCATTCCGAAATTTAACGGGTCGCTCTGATTTTCGTCACGCGTGGTTTGTTTTCAAAGAGATCTCGGCGAACCGAGAGGCACGCAGCCACGGCTGGTCGCGGCGAGACGCGAATACTCGACTGTTTAACAGGTGGAGCAAGTGAACGTAACGTTAGTCTCCTTTCGTTTCTTTTGTCGGCGCGTATTTTGCATAGCGGTGGTAGTAACACGCGCCACGAAACGGAAACGCGGGTCTAGAACATGAAGCGAGTGAGCTGATACACCGACGCGAACTCCGCTGACCACGGTAAAATTGATAGATATTCTCCGGCGGTTCGACGATGTCAAGAGACAAAAGCATTGCATGCAACTTGCCGGTGAAACGATGAAAGGCGCAACTATCGAAAACGACGAAGTCGCCAGAGGAACTTCATGACAGCTTGATATTTTGGCGACGCGTGTACGCGGCGATCGTAAATTGTAAAATCTATCAAGACCAACGCGGCCGACATAACTCAGGGGGGTTGCTATCCCGGTGGTATGAAGCATGGCGGCCAGACTCGGCATAAATACCCGGTTGCAGAACACTGCAGGAGCAGAGAGCAAGCCCAGACCCGTTGTGGCGTGGCAACATCATCTATCTCGAATAATTTATTATCGCGCGACTACCGCGTCCTCTCGAAACCCGGACAAGAACGCAACTATAGGAACTACGAACGGGAAACGAGTGTCGTGCATATGCGCCGACCCTCGATCTTCCACCAGCTGAGCTGCGAGGTCGGGAAACTCGTCCCAGTTACGAAAGATACTCGCGCGTTTCTCATCGACCGTGGCTCAGCATCTTTCAGACAGCTCTCTTTTTCGTCAGCGGAATCGATCAAACGATCGTTCGTAGCATAGAAAGAAAAGAGGTTTCATTAAGGAAACGGTACTTAAATATTAGTACCGTTTGGATGCCGGGACGGGCGGCGAACGCAACAAGTTCTTAATTCAGCATTGGCAAAAAGGCAAAGAGGCAAGAACTGAGGAATATATATATATATATATATATAATTGCGGAAGAAACGATGGAAATCGTTTATATAGAAGTATCAGTGAAATTATTCCTGTGAGAGAGTTTTAACGTAAGAATACACTTGCACGTTCGGATAAAATTCAGATTCAGGTCATGTTGACTTTTTGGAAAAGATGGAAAAGTTAGTTGCATTAACGAATAATTTCGTATTACGTTATATATTTCAAACGTGACGTGCGTAACAGACATGCAAAATTGCGCACATCAAACGAAAATTGATGCCAAAGGTCAACTCGATTGATGTGCAAACGAGGGATCGATAATATTATCCTGGCATCCGACATGTCAAGCTTCATGAAAGATTCATAAATAGGGGAAGAGCAAGAAGTTCCTACAAATTTCGTCGATGGTAAATAACGAGTTGGACGATAATTTCGAAATATTTCATGGCTCAATACTTCACGCACCAGAACTAACGGGGTTACGTCAGTCTGTATTACATATCATTTCTGGAGAGACAATCCAACAATTCAATCGAGAAAGAGGATGAAAATGCTGTTAATATTTTTAAAGTAGAATTTAGCTAGTGGCGCCATCCTGCAGACGACTCGGGAACCCACACGTACCCTGTTGTTCGACGAATGCACGCGATGGCTGGGAGGTGAAGAATGCCTTATGCGAAAAAATGCCCACAGATGGCGCCAGGTTGCTTTCTACGACGGAGAAAGGCGCTTTTTCCCCCGTTTTTTTGCACCCTTCGCGCGGAGATCGCGCCTGTAAAAAGCGAGAGGGCATCACTGTGCAATTCTTTTCGCGCGCGAATGCCCGCGATTGAATTTTTTTTTAAAGAAGCGGCATTCCTTCTGTCGTTTACTGGCGAGCGGAACGCTCGGGCGGAAGAAGCAGATCGATCGTGCCATTTTTAACGTTGCATTACGTTGCTGCCGGCACGATTTTTTTTCCACGGAATCGTCTTCTTTGCGCGGCATGACGATGCTAGGTTGGATCGAACAAGTCGACAGCAAAATGGTGTATCCACGGCATCGCCACGTTTCCCCATCTTGGTATGCGGTTCAGATGTAGACACTGCGGAGGGGATAAACAAGGGGCAGTACCAGGTTGGCGGGCAGATTTTCAAAAAACCGGAGGGGCTGCGCGCGCTTCGCCTTCATTGATCGGGGGGCTGTGTCCGGCTGCCACCCTCTCCGCTGCACCACGTATGCAAACTACCCTCTTCGTTGGCCGGGCAGCCGAAGAGGGACTCGTTCGCTCTCGACTTTCAGGGCGGAGCCCAGGAATCTCTGAGGGCTTTCAACGCGACAAAAAAAAATGGAAAAAAATTTTTTTAAACAGAAAAAATGTAGAAAATTGCAAAAAATCGTGCTCCCAGAGTTCTTCGGACTTTTGGCGGGAAAAGAAGGGAGAAACACACATGGTAAGAGGGAGAAGGAGAGACGTGTGTAAGAGAAAATATTTTTGAGTTTATTTCATTCTTCTAGCTACATCGGTAACTGTTGCTCGATTGTGTGTTTGTAGCCATCGGGGCGCACACAACGCGGGTATTGTCGCTACGGGTTTTATTCGATACGTTTACTCGAGCGATATAATATTCGAGTTTTGTTCGGCAAAAGGAAGTACGGATGACGCCGCGGTGGAGCCCGCCTCTCGCCTCTTCCATCGTCGAGCGCTTCATGCTGCGGCCCGCGCGAGAGAACGATCCGGGTGTCGCAACCACCTAAATATCCGCCGGCCTTCATCTAAGTTATGGGAAAAAAGCGGAGAGCTTCCGAGTTAAGTACGGTACGTGGTAAATGGAATTACGAGCGGACCGCCGTGGTCGTTTCGACGATTCTCCGTGGGCTCCGAGAGCTCGGCCCACGTTGGCTGGAAATCGGCGAGCGAGTTTCTCATTACAGTTTCGGGAGGATTTCGAAAAGGACCCCCATGCCCGGCCGGTATACCGCAGCATTTTTCAGTCTAGGGGACCAACCCCTACTAGCTTCTCCGGACTCACTCGAGGGAGAGCGACCGGCGAGAGATAGGTGTGCGCGGTAGGGAAGAAGAGTAGAGAGGAGAGGAGAACGAGTGAACGATGAAGAGTGAGTGGAGAGGAGAGGAGAGTAGAGGAGAAAGGACGAGAGCGACGGGGAGGAAGAGGGAAAGAGGAAAGGAACGAGAGGGAGCGAGAGAGAGTTAACCTAACCTCAAAATTCCAGCATCAATTCTGGAGCCCCTCTAGTGTCTCACCCACCCGGTGCAATTAGGAACTACCCCTTCTATCCTATTCTGGCTCTATCCTCACTTCCCTTCGACCTCCCACCCCTTGAGAGTGGCGGAGCCACGTGATCCGGCAACTACACTCTTGTTTTTAGGGTGGAGGCTCGGGTGTCGGGGTGGTGGAGGGCGAGGGGCACGGGGGCCGGAGTAGGGGGTGGAGGGTAGAAGGACGTAGGAAGAGGAGGTAGGACGGGGCGAGTTGCCGGGTAGGAATACCACGTCCGTGTTGCCATGGTTACCGTAGGGGGTGGTTTATACTTGAAGGGTTACCCCCGCGGTACAGTCCCCGCAAAATTGTGAAAACTGCCGGCGAGTCGCGGCGTCGTGACGCGGAAAAACTTCCGTTAACGGCGCTCGTACTTTTGCCCGCGCTTTTACCCAGGGGCTTTCCCTTTCGCGACCTCTGGTGTTTACACCGCTTAAACGTCTAAGACAATTAATGACCGGGTTTTCGGGGATTTCCGTCGCGAGACATTCAGGCGAGGCTCGCCCTCGCCCGGCCATGTCGCACGCATAATCATTCGATTTTCTGCATTATCCGAGCGTGTCGAGGTGGAGGACGCTCGAGGAGACGAATTTTATCGTAATAAATAAATAAATAAATGCATGCGGAATGCACCGTATATATATATATATATATATTGTCGATATATTAAACTCGACTCTCTTCGTATCGGTGAGACGCTTTAATTAATCTCACTAACGGCTGGTCCCTTGTGTAAGACACGACGCGTTTTTACATTTTCCTATTTAAAATTTCCATCACCAGCTGTGAGTCTCGCCGGGTCTGCTCGCGCGGTAGCTGTCGGATGTGCCTTCCGATTCGTTCTCACGGAGACGGCTATTCCGGCCTGGCAGTTACGTAAACGGTTATGTTTATTGGCGACGAAAGCACTAAAAAGTAACGACATTACCGCGAGCCGGTGTTCCGGGAGCACGGGAAAAGTCCGGCTTGTATAATTTCACCACTGTCGGCACTGCAAGTATTCATTTGTAGATAAAAAGGAGAGAAAGCGCAGATACAGAGGAAAATAATATTCGCCGTAGACACTGCGCCCGCAAAGGAAACGACACGTAGCGGCGTACGTAGATACGACACGAAGTAGATAAGACTCAGAACGTGGTCGGCCAATACGACGACGGACGAATCCTCGCGAACAACGCGACAGCTGTAATTTATCGCTTTCCTACGCTTACTTTTCGCAATTGTTCGCATTGCAGTTGCGCATAATGTGTAACGCACGATCGCGCGCGATATATACGTTACACGATTTTCTACACGAAGAATTTCATGCGCGACTTCTTTGAATAATGCAAGTCACACGGGAAACGCAAACGCGAGCGCGTGAAATTGCACAACCTCTTGGCACGGTTAATAATGAAATTCGCGGTAAACGGCCGGCTCGAGTGCACTCGTAAGACGCATCGCTCTTGGAAAATAGAGGAGAGAGAAACAAGAGAACCAGAGAGAGAACCAGAGAGAGAGAGAGAGAGAGAGAGAGAGGGTGTAATCTCCGTAGAAAAATAATGACAGCGCTTCGGACAGCACTTCATCTCCGCGAATCGATCCGTCCTCGGCGCGCTACCTGACCGTTGACAACATAACGGGTTTGCCATTCGCTCACGTCGTTGCGCCAGAAACGCATGCACTCTGGCCAAGAACACCTCGCGGTTTCAGATAATGCACTCGAGCAGAGAGCCAACGTGCCCTAAGCTCGTTAGAGTTACACGGCCGGCGCTAAAGGCACCGGGAGAGGAGGATGCGGACTTGTCAACACTCAACGGACCGAATTCGCGCTAACGTGCTGAACCTAGTCGGACGCCTGGAGCACAAGCCACAATCTAATCATGGCTGGCCGCATTCGCAAGCCCCTATTTTACAGGAACTCGCTGAATATCGCGGCACCTGCGCCAGCCCTGCCCGCCTGTTTTATTTGCGCTTCTTCGGCGCCGCGATGGCCGTTTAATCGTCCGCTCGATAATCGCCTCGCAGCTTGAATTTTAGCCGGCATCTCGGCTTCGTCCGCTTACACACAGTCGGGAAGTTCACAGCCCTCGCTGTGCGCTGTGCTCGCTACGTTACTTTTACCCTCGTTTTCCTCTTCTTCTTTCGAGTGATAAGGAATCCTGACTGGCTTTTATCATCGTTTCGTCGGGTTTGTTCTCTGCGACGAACAGATTGCGTGTCGTATAGGAATGGCGATTGAATTAATCTGAAATTATCCATCGAAACTGTGCGCGCTAGATGTGAATTTAAAATTCAACCGGAGATTCGGATTTTCAGTTTGCCGCGAGCGCGCAAGAATCGAGACGTCGGCCTCTTCAAACGTCGCGGAGGGGTTGTCGGTCAAATTGATTATTTGCACCTGCTCGCGGCCACACAGTCGGCTGGGGGTATTCATTATCTCGCGGGATTTATACGCCTTTTGTACGAGCTGCAGTGCGCACGAAATATCTCATTAATGCGCACATATGAGATCCCTATGCCTTAAGGGAATTATGACGACACCCGGATATATCATTTAATATCGGCGAATGTTAACCTCGTCGCATGAACCGTTAATCGCCGGGGCCTTGGATGATTCATGCGGCATGACTTGTATCATGAAAATATGGAACGCGCGCTTTCGAGGCGCCGCGCGCCGTGTAGCTGCGGGCTGCGAAATAATGCGTCTGGTCGCAGGCTACTCTCCGCGCCGTAGGACAGCCCTTCCTCTTTACTACGAGCCAGTTTGGAGATCGCGAAAGCGGCCGGATTGTACGACGTGTCTTGAAGCAACAATAATCACTCAGCGAATCAGCCAGCGACGGGAAGGGAACGTGGTGCGTGTCCATCGCGCGACGTCGGATACGTGATACGCAGCTCTGCACCGAAATAATCAAACGATTATTTCCTGCAGCTGTGTCGCGTGCATATCAGCTGTGCGATCGCGCGCAATCGCACAGCCGTACGAAAAATTCTCGCGCGCGCGCGCGCGCGCGCGCACGCGGGGCAACGACGAGGGAGGGGAAACATTTTTTTCCTTGATCGGCGCGAAATGAACTTTGTCGCGCTTGTAGCAGTTAAGCATGGAAATGATGCACCCTGGGCGCGCGCGCGCGCGCACGCCGCGCTGCCGCTGCCCGTTCATCTGCAGATGGTCATCTGGTCGGGTAGTATCTAGGCGGCGATCAGGCCGCGTATCTATAGTTAGTAGATGAAGGCGGAGTCTACCCCGCCGTAGTAACATAGCATTAGGTAAGCTTTTCGTTTTATTGATTTTTCGAAAAAGCGCGTGCGCGCCCGGAGCTGCCCTCCGCACTATCGCCTACGAGCTGTACCGACGTCGTGAAAAGCACTCGTCCCCACCATCTCCATCGCGCCCTCTCGCTTCGCTCCCGCTCTCTTTCTCTTTCCCTTTCACCCCCTTTCTCCTCTCCTCTTTCTCGCTCTCGTTTCGTCTCCCCTCTCTCCCAACCCCTTTCCGGCTACCCGGCGCTCGCGTCCTCGTCTCTCCTTCGTCACTCGTTCGCTCTCGCCCCACGTTACCATCCCTCTTGCGCTCTCGCGCGCCCTTAGAGTGCTATCGGGTTGCGCAATGTTTAACTTGCACCCCGCTGCACTGTCCTCCCTCCCGTGTGCTCTCTCTCTCTCTCTCTCTCTCTCTCTCGCTACCCCGGCTTTCCGTCGTGTTTTGAAAATCGTCAGAAAGAAGCGGAGAAAGTCTCGCTGATTCCGCGCGCCTTTTTTCGCGCCCTCGAGAAAGTCGGACGTTCTCCTTGCGCGCTTGCGCCGCTCCTCGCCGGAGCAGACTTCTGCCGGGGGATGTTGCGAGTTCTTAAAGTTACCGTCAGCTCGGCTCGTTCAATGACGAGCGAGGCGGAGATAGTTCTCGTTGCCAAAGTATCGATGCACATATGTATACTTTTTTATCATGTGTTGATGAAGTCACGAATACAATAAAATATTCGACTACTTTTTTTTCAAACATCTTGTATATTTCATTTTTGGTGACTTTTGTCCATAGTCGGCTGTGAAATCGCTCGGTCGATTTCTGTCTTTTTCGAGGCGACCGAGGTCACTTCGCTACTTTCGAGCATTCGCGAATGTTGACCGCGCTGTCCTCGCAAGCGCACGTTCAGCAAGAGACTCAACGAAAGAGTTTCGATAGGCAGAGGATGAACGCGTAATCTCGGTAATTCCTCGATGCTTGACGCCAGATGCGAACACGGATGAGGCATGACGGAAGAAAACGACGCAACTCACGCCACTTGTGGACGGAATAACCCTAGAATCAATTTCCGCACATTTTTCGGCAACGAAGTTGCGGCTTCGCGCTGCGGCTTATTTCGCCGCGAAGCCCGGCGCGTTATTCTCGCGCTTCACGCGCGGCCGTCGGGTGAGCGAGCGCGCAATTGGAAACGAAGGGTAGGAAGGCTACGTGCGAGAAGCTATCCGTGGCTTGAAGCAGCGAAAATGAAGGCTTAGCCGGCGGCAACAAACATTCATTATTACTCGTCGCGAGCCCCGTCCGTTCTCCTCCACTTCCGTCATCCCTCCCGGTCATTCTCTCCCTTCTTCCTGTCTCGCTCCCTCTCTCTTCGTCATCGCGTATCGCCGTCGCCCGGCCGGCTTGTAGGTGCGCTGCCATTGGTCGATGCGAGGCCGCCGTGTTTTCCGAAATCATCGTGCCCTCTCGCGCGCGCTTACTCTCGCACATCGAGGCGCACGAGCGCACGGGAGCGCCCATGTACGTGCAAGGATTACACGCGCGCACGCACACGCAGGGGTACGCGCGCGCGCGCGCGCGCGCGCGGCGAGCGCCCGATGAGAAGTATGCACACTCGTTTGCGCACACGCACACGCACACACCCTCGGCCGCCGTAGTTCGCCACTGCCGCCGCCTCCGCCGCCGCCGCCGCCGCCGCCGCCGCCGTCGTCATCAATCATCGAATGCCACCGCCAGCGCCGACATTTTCCGCAGAAAGCGCACGGACTCACGCACGCACGCACGCACGCATGCACGCACGCACGCACGTCTATACATATATATATGTGCCGACACGCACGCACCATCTCGTCCATTTCATTACGATATCGCGATATTACGGCCGCTCGCCGAAAAGACCTTCCTCTCTCCACCTCGTCCCCCCCGCGCGCTCCCCTCTGCCACGGGCCTCGGGCAAGGTTGACTCCGAGCGAGGGCTAAGTCCGAGACGCGCACACGCTCGACGCGAGCACGATTCGCGACACATTTAGTCGCGCGGTTTCCGCGGGTAGCCGCGCCGTGCGGACGGGCCCTGGTTGCCGCGGCGCGTAAAAACGCGGAACTGAATCCGCGGACCAGCCACGGGCACAGAGGGGTACGCCGCGGCAACGTATGATTGGCAACAATCGGCACTCTGATCGAACGTTTGTTTCAGAACACATATGCGGCTGTCTCGCTCCCTCCGCCGGCTCGGCCGATGCGCGCTTTCTCTCTCGCGTCCACCCGCGCCCAGCCCCGCGCGCTCTCCGTCACGCTCGCTCCCGCAGCCGTTCCCTCTCGATATCTGGTTCCGCCTCTCTTTCCCGCGCGCCTTCCTCTCTTTTTCATCCTCGTCCTGGTCGCTCCCTCGCGCTCGACCACCCTGTATCGCGTTCTCTCTTTCTCTCTTTCTTTCTGCTTCTCTCTCTCTCTCTCTCTCTCTCTCTCTCTCTCTCTCTCTCTCTGCTACTCTCTTCCTCCCTCCTTTTCTCTCTCCCCCCGGCCCCCTCTCCGGCCGCCCTCTCTCTCCCTCCCTCGGCGTTCCTCCCGCGCTCGTCGCTCGTCTCTCCTCGCGTCTCTCCTCTCTCGTCCGTATCATCCGCCGCGTTCTCCGCGCTCGCCTCGCCTCGGCTCGCCGCGCGTCATCGTTTCTCTTTCGGAACTTCTCTTTCCAGCGCGCGATACACAACCACCCCCTCGCGACTCGCTCGGTCCTCGTCGGATCAGCCCCGCCAGCCCTCTCGCTGCGTGCATCTTCGCATTCTTCTCGCTCGCGCTCTCCACCCCCTTTTCACCGCCGTCTCTGTCTGTTTCGCAGCTGTATAGCTGCCCTCTATTTTTCTCTCTCTCTCTCTCTCCCGTGCCCTCCCTCTCGTTCCCTCTCGCCTTTTTCGCTCGCGGGCGTTTTCTTCCTCCGACCAACGGGCTCTCTCGCCCGTAGCTTATACATCGCTCGGTGTCTGGTATGCGGGACGTACATCATGCGAGGGTGCGTGATGTGTGTGTGTGTGCGTGTGTGCGCGCACACACACTGGTCGTCCTTCTCGCGCCCATGCCGCGTGGGAGGACTCGTGTGTGCGGATCGCTTCGATACGCGTAGCAGGAAAAAAAAATGGGCGGATGTATCGTCGGCGCTTGTCACCGCTGCGTGTAAATACGCCGCGGCAGAGGGTGCGCGCACGCGCCACGCGTGCACTGGGTCAGTGGAGGAACTTCTCCCGCTTCTTTCTACTTTCTTTTTTGTATCGGCTGGGCTTTTCGAATATATTCGCGCGTTATCCCTTTCGCCGCGGGGTGTAATGCGCGTCGGGCGGCGGATGGATGCGGTTCATAAGCGGTGGCGGCGTCGCGGCGTGGCTGCCGCCATAAAGCTGCATCGGCGGGCTTTTGAGGGACCACCTCCGTACGCGAATCTAACCGACGAGTAAAGAATTACGTACGTCGTTGCCGCGTCGCGTCGCGTCGCGTCGCGTCTTTCTACGCGTGTCGTCGCGTGTTTTCTCTCACACGTCTCTCTCGTCTACTTTTGCCAGAAAGGATCGCCGTTACACGCGGGAGTATTTGTTGGGATCTTGCAAATTTTCCTCTGTTCTCCATTACGATTCGGTACAACCTTCAGCACTTGTTCCACTGTGTAATGCGCAACTTGATGTGCAGCTGTTTTACCCGATTACCCCCGTTCGTTGATGCGGTGAGAAGTTATGAAATTTGTTTTCCTTTTTAGCAAATTTCGCACGACGTAACACACGCCAGTGGTATCTCTCAGCATTTAACGTTATTATCTAGATTACTGTGACTTATCTGCGTTCATTTCTATTATGAATGCTCGATTTCTTTTTACTTTCTTCTTTTTACTTTCGTTTCAGCGAATGGTTCAGCGCTGCGCGTTTAAAAGCTGCGACGCGAGAATCGCAATTTCCGACGATTGAAATCTATAATTTATTTTGCGTGTATTTAATAAAGGACAAGAATATATAAATTATACCGGCGGTATGAAGAAGTTAACGAGTCCTTTTTAGGTGCTCTTTCGCCGACGGCAGCGACCCTTTCGCGTCCATCCCGAATTCATTTCATCCCCCTCACAAACGCCGGTAAGAGGGCTCTCTGCCGTGCCGCAGTGAGTCGGTAAGGGATGAAATCCGACGACTCGTCGCAGTCACACATCGGGAAACTTGATTTATCGCGAGCACCAATTTATCGGAATTTATACGTTCAATTGCCGTGACCTTTGCTAGCCGCGGTTAATTTCTCACGCGGCTCCTGTAACGCCGCAAAAATATCGGGTGTCGGCTGGAAACAAGAACGGTCAAAACATCGAGCGTGCTCTCCTCTTTTTTCAGACAACGGCCAACCTGTTATCGTTCTCGTTTCGGCGCAAACCGCACGCCGATTAATCGCTCGAAAATCTTCGGCCGGCCCGGGTTCACGGTCGACGTGCGGTTTTTTCGCAGATTCGCCGAAAACCGCGCGGCCAGCCGCAGTGCGAGCCTTCATTGCCGTGGAAATTCGCGCGACGCAAGTCGGACCGATGAGATTCGGGTCGGCCGGCGGTGACGTCGTGTCGTCGTTCGGTGAGAGAAAAAAAACACGGGCAAAGAGGACGAGCGAGAGAGAGAGAGAGAGTGTGATGAGGGGGAGGGGGGAAGGCAAAGGGAGAGGGAAAAAATACCGCAAGGGAGAACGCGAAAGTTCGAAATAGCGGAAGGAAGTGCATCGGCCGGAGGAAATGGGTGTGTTCGCTTCATCCGGCTTATTGCTCGCTCGCCGCTGGAAAAATGTTGTCATCCGCCGATTCGTCCCTCGTCGCGCTACCCTGTTCCGCGGGCAATCGGCCGCTCGCCAGTCGCGAGAGTAAATCATATCGATTTACGGATGTCGCTCCGCGAGTGATCCTTCGCGCGTCTGTCGTCGCCGTCGCGGCCGCAGCCGCGAGCAAATAAAATTCGCGCGATCTGGAAATTGTTTTTATTTGGGTCTGCCGCGAGAGGGAGGGAGCGAGAGCGAGAGCACGCCGCACTCACCGGGGGGGGGGGGTGGGGGGAGGAATTCATCGGTCGCGCTGGCGTTTTTAAGGTGATGGACCAAGAGCCGTTCGCGCGCGGCGCGGCGCGGCGCGGCGGCCAGCCGCCGGCTTTGTTGTGTTTCGTTGTTTTTGCGATCGATTGCGTATCGTCCGTCCGCGCTCGCGCCGATAACTCGCTAGGACTATCCCCCGGACTCATCGTTTCAGCCGAGAAGTCCTTTCAGCTGAGCGCTCGGACCAAACGAATCCCGAGCCTCGGTGCGTAACCATCCAATTCACCCCTGCCAATGTTTTCCACGCTCTCGGTTCAACAAAGACGAAAGACACGCGGACCAAAGACGACGACTCCGTAACCGGATACCCGTTAATTCGTTCATCACGCGTCAGCATTATTCCCGCAAGCTGCGAACGAGCATTTTCCGCACAGCGCGAGGGATCCAAGTGCGCGGTGTAGACCGCAAACATTTTCGGAAATAAAGTCGCGCTCGCGTTCTCGCGGTGGATATAACTTACGCCACGCTCGTTTTAATCGACCCATTTATAAGGATCGTTTTACTTTCGCGCGTGTTTGGCCGTCCGTGTTTGTCGCGCGCGAGCCCGAAACGTTTTTTTTTTTTGCGGCGTTTCAAGCGCGCGCGCCGGACCGCGTGTAGCCAACACCGGTCAATTTCCTCGATGTCGGCGTGGCCGACACCGAACTGCACTTCCCAGATCGGTCATCGCGCGCACGAGAAGCGCCGTTATTTTTTTGTATTTTTATTTAGCTCCGAGGATCGCTCAGGGGAAGGGCCGGGGCGACCGGGGGCTGGGAAGGGGCGGGCGGCGGCACCCCCGTCGGGAATCATCGAAAAATCACGCGTCTCGTGACGCGAACGTGGGAACCCGGCCGAGCGTCATTGGTTCCCGATATTTCCGCAGCTCAGCGTGAGCATTGGAAGGACACAATCCTCGCGCCTGATTAAACAGCACGCTAATTCGGCAAACTCATACATCCTGAAGCGAGCGCGTCGGTAAACTGACGTCGTACAAACAGGACACCCGTTGAATCCTACGAAAATATTGATTGGCGGTGGAGTTTCGCGGATATACGTAGGACTCCTTTGTACGCGTGACAAATATGCGCGGTCCCGCCTGTTTAGGATTGCCTCCCATGCCTGCCTGCCTGCCTGCCTGCCTCCTCCTCCTCCTCCTCCTCCTCCTCCTCCTCCCTCCTCCTCCTCCTCCTCCTCCTCCCCCCCGGAACACGCGTACCGAAACAAAAATACGGCGGCCTCTCGAAAATATATATAAAAAAAAGGAATAAAAATAAAAGAACAAAGAGAGGAAGAGGAAAAGAGAGAAACGAAGGGAAGAGAGAAACCTCTCGCGGTCGATAGGCGAGAAATTCGCGTGTAATCGTCAGGCAGTCCGGTACGCCGCGATATTGAAATTTACGTGACGCGCGTTACGAAGGCTGCTGAAATTAGAATCTCATGTACGAGACGCACCGCGCGAAGTGCGATGCACAGTTCGAGTGCGCTAAGGTATGTTTTTTCAATGCGCCGAGTCACGGTTACAATCCGCCGGTCGTCGCGAGAGCGACTATTTTTTATAGTTGTCGATGTGTCAACACTTGGGGATCCCAACTTCAGGTGTAACTCCGTCCGGCACGGCGTTCGTTCCAAGGACGGGGTCCATTCTTTCATTTTGTATAATTTTCCGCAAGGATCCTCCAGATAGATGTATATATATATATATATATAGCGCGCATTTCTACCTTGCCTCTTTTTCATCGCCACATTTAGTCTCGTGACCGTGCATTAATGCTCTTCGTGACTACGATGTACGAGTTCGGACTAAAAAAAAACACATGTACAACAATGTACAAATTTATTCGCAAAATGGCGCCACGAGAAAAATGATCTCATTTTTTTCACGTAGACGAATTCAAGCGTTTTGTAAACAGTCGCGCCATTGATGGGCATATCGCACCCCAATAAGAGCTAGTGGACTTTTCATTGGCATCGGTATTAAATACGCCGCTTTAAGCTTTAAGACGCTATAGTTTTTACCTTTCTTTTCACGCGCCATGTTTGATTCGACCAGGTTTGCTCATGACCGCCCATATCAGTCGTACATATATGTCTTCCGATATTCTATCGCTGACATCTTAATCTGGAATAAAAAGATTCTACCCTGTGTTAATGAATCTTTGTTGCGCGCGCCATACGCCTGCGAGGTACGAAGGAGGGAGGGAGGGAGGGAGGGAGGGAGTGTCGATTAAAGACGCGCTCCAGCGATCGCGACGCGACGTAATAATCGCGATAAAAATATTACGATCACGGTACCGCCACGATCTTCCTAATCTTTGATGACACCGGCGCACGATGGTCCATGAGAATCAGCCCGCATGTTTCTGCGGCTTACGCGAGCCGAACTTTGATATTGCGACGTCCCAGGGGGAAAGTAGAGCCCGCTCGTTCTATCTTCAAAGTCCCCTCGTACGAATATCCCCCGTCCTCGTTTCTCCTCTGCCGTTTGTCTCTCTCCCTTCCAGCCTCGTCACGCGCGCATTCGTGCCGAGTAAGCCGCTTGGTCATCCATCGGCACTTTCGTGTGCGTTCGCACATGGAGCCTGCTGAGCCTCGCTCACCCCCGTGTGTGCGCGGGCGTGTGCGTGTGCGTGACTATCCTTGGTCTGTGAAGGTCCATGCGCACACGTACGCGCGTACGAATAGGGTACCATCTTCTACGATCCAACGAGATACCTCCAACTTGCGATACGTGTACCTCCGAGTGAACTCTCCGTCCGACGCATCCCGACAGCGAGTGAGGAGGTCTCCTCGACATGCGACATCGGTGCATGAGAAATGTACCTAGCTGTCGTGAGGGGAGCGGCAGATCTCCGTCAGATTCACCCACTTCCGTGATTCGACTCATTACTTCATCAGGGTTATGCATTTGCATGCAGACGCGAGTCGAAACGGAGGGTTAAGGATGGATAGAATCGACGAGAGCGAGCCCGATGTCCGATGGACGGGTTCTCGTATGGTTTTCTAGGTTGGTGTATCTCCGCGTACGTAACCCAGTATAATACCGACGCGGCAGCGGCGGCGGCGGCGGCGGCGGCGGCGGCAGCGGCGGCAGCGGCGGCAGCGGCGGCGGCGGTGGCGGTGGTGGCGGTGACGGCAGCGGCGGTGGCGGTGGCGATGACGGTGGCGGCGTCGTCGTCGACGAGTGTTCTGCCTGCCGACGAACCGCCACCGCCGACCGACGGTGGCCCAGGCCTGCGTCTCTCATTGATTACGCGAGAAAGAGGGAAAATTCCGGCCGTGCGTGCCTGGAAAGGTGGCGTAGGCGTGGCAACGCGTCGGCGTCTCGGCGCCTTATTCGTTGAAAACTTTGCGCAAAAGCACCGCCCCGACCGCGCGCTCGCGCGGTGTCCTCGACACGTGTGCGTGAAAGCCCAGCTGGCTTTCCCGAGAGGACCCGGCACGCCGCTTGGTGTAACCTGCGGTCGGTGCGCCGGTGTGAGTGTGTCGAGAGGAAAGAAGAACGGGGTGGATGCCAGGTGCCCCCGCCGCCGCCGTCGCTGTCGCTGTGTTACCTCCGCGCTCGCTCCGGCTACCTCCGCCGTCGCTGCCGCCGCCGCCGCCGCCGCCGCCACCGCCGCCGCTGCCGCCGCCGCTACCTTCCCTCGAACCCACCGTTCCACTCGTCCACGGCGACGGCGCCATCATTCCCCGCCAATTTTTTTCAGAGGCTGGCTCCCTCTGCGCAGCCGACACCGGAACTGCCGTGCTCTTTCTCTCTTCTCGCCCTCTCATTCCTCCTCTTTCCGACGCGCGCTTTCTCTCCTCTACCATTTTACTACTCCCCCCGCCCTCAGCCTCCCTCCCGCGCTCCCTGCCGCTGCCGCCGCCGCCGCCGCCGCCGCCGCCGCCGCCGCCGCCGCCGCCGCCGCCGCCGCCGCCACCGCCACCGCCGCCGCGCCGCCGCGCCGACCGTCCCTCTTTCGCGCAGCCACCCTGCGCCCTTCCATCGCGCTTGTGTTCGGCTTCGTTCGTCGCTCGTCCCTTTTCCGTTCTCGTTTCGGTGAGCGCGCTTTCGCTTCCTCCTGCTCTTCGTGGCCGTCGAAGAACGGCGCGGTGGGAAGGACGCGCCGCGAAAAGGGACGACAAGAGCGAGAGCAATAAAAAGGGGGATATCCTCGAGCGCGATGATAAGCGTCGAGAGGGGTCTCCCCGTCGTCGCGCGAGACGAGAGGGTCGATTTCCGGTGGTGGGAATTTTTCTCGGCGCGGAGGCGGCGTACAACACACCAGCAGCGCCCTCGTCTCTATCTTCGCCCGCTTTTCCTTTTGCAGCGCTGCAATCGACGACTCTATTACTTCCGCGAAAGGGGAGAGAACACGCGACGGAACAGAGAAAGACGGCGAATGGCCGAGGGCTGTTTGACATACGGGGTGGACGCGAGGTGATCGCACAGCTGGTGAACGCAGAGACAGCTCCCTTTTCGTCCTCTTCTTCGTTAAGGGCGGCTTGTGTGTCGCACTCTGCGGCTGTTTAGCAATTCTCGAAATGCGACCGGTGCGATTTATACGAGACATCGTGTACAATAGTACATCCTGTCTACGCGCTGAAGAGCCGCATTTATATCACGTTACAAGCGCACCAGCTGACTCGCGTTGCTCCGATTCGATTTCACCCTGCCCACGCTCTGTCTTCATGCTCTTTTTTTACATTCTCCTCTCAGGACGATCAGGTTCTCCTTACCAGGCTTGCTCTCGTATATTTTATGGATATCGACAGCGAGGTTGGTTTTCATAATGGACAGTTTTATGATCTCTTATGATGCCTATTCTTAGTGCATATCTATATTTAGCATATTTTCATACATGTATGTTAATGTTTCTATTAATACTATCAGCACTGTCAAATTATCAAGCCGTCTTATTATCACGCTACTCCGAACGGACATGAAATGCTCTGTACGTTTTCCTCTTCGAGTAGAAGTCGCGAGGACGACAACATGCCGTTGCGACTACTTGACGAGCTAAAGTAACGGAGGAAAAATTTCTGATCGAATCATACAGAATTTCCAGCGAGAGAATCGAATATGAACTGTTTGAAATTAGTATAATTAGCATAATCGGTCCTTTCTCTCTCTCTCTCTCTCTCTCTCTCTCTCCGCCGCCCGTGCGGTGGACCACGGATATCGGGTGCGAGCGATCCTAAGACATTCGTCGGAGAACCGGAACGACTGGCATTCGCGAGGGTGGCATTCCTTGACGGCGAGCAGCGATCGCGGCGCGCACGTGTCTCGAACCGCGGAGAACGCGTGCGCGTATTGACACGCGGTGATCGAACGCAGTGACGCGCGGGCCTCGTCACGAGGGCGAACCAATACGGCGTAATCCAGGCGGTACACGACCACGTGCGCGGCCCCGACTAGGCATTCATCGACGAAGGTGGGCCACGTACGGGGTTAATAAGTAGTTGGCGCTCCATCTCCGAGGCGAAGCCCCCGGACACCCGACAACCACCACCCACCTACCACCAGCGACCAGCCCTGGCGTCAGCGAGGGCGTTGAAAAATCAGTCTCCTTACAAAAAGGACTCGTTGAAAGGGACCACCGTAAGGGTGGGATTCCACGCGGGAGACCGGGATGGCCGGACAGAACGTCGGAAGGGGGGAATGAGTGGTGAGTTTGAAGGGGGATGGAAAAGTAGTAACGGCCGTGGAGAGGCCGGGGGTAGGGGAGTGGGAAGGCGGGAAATCGGGCAACGTAAATACGGAGCACGTTGCTATGCGCCGTAAGCGTCCGCCCAGCCACCCTTTTTACAAAGGGTGCCCTGAAAGTACGGTACGTGTTACCGCCGGGTAAAAAGGAACGAATGAATAAATTAGCCTCCACCCATGTGCGACGACGTAGAGAGAGAGAAGGGTCGGGCGTATCGCGTGGCACGCCATTTTGGAGAACGAAGGTCCCCCACGGGAGAAGGACACGGCATACGAAGGATTCTTCTAGTCGCTCGATGCATTTTACATGGATCTCACGGCCTTCCGCTCTTGTTTCGTTTCATTCTTTTTTCCCACCGTTCTCTTTTTCTCGGCTCCTCGCCCGTTTCCCTTTTCGAATTATCGCACATCGTCCTTCGATCGGACCGTCCGCGACTGTTCACGGAGGAGAAAGTGAATCGTTATCTCCATGGAACGCGGGACGCTCATCAGCCATCTTGAGCGTCTTGAGTGTCTCATGGATTGTCGCAGGCGAAAATTATGATGTGGACGTTGAAGACGACGACGAAGGACGTGCGGCTCGCGAAGTAGCGATTGCTTTTTTCCGCCGTTGTATTTCCAGGCTACCGATAATTGGTAGCCGAGGTAATCGCATCTGCATGACGACACGATCACGCTTCCGCGGTCGGAATGTTAATGTCGTAAGATGATTCCGCGAGATGCGGCCGCGGTGATTTTATTGCAATCGCGATGCTTCGTTGCTCCGCGGGCAACGATCGGACGGTAGCAATTCGGTCGGACGGCGGCAACGTCCCATCATGAATTCGAAATGGTAAATAGCAATAATTAAATCGGAAGTCGAGCGAATTTCGTACGTTGCACTGATGAATTCGACATAATCGCCGACAGATTAACCAATAGCGTCGCTAATCACCACCGGACGCGAAAGCTCGCGTTAGTTGTGTGCGCTAGTGATAAATCGCGCGCGTCTGACGACGGCTGCCGGCGAAATTGAAACTCTCGAGATGGCAAATTCTGAAGACTCCGACAAGAAGCGTTACTCGCGTTCCCCGTGAAAGGGACGACAATTGCTTTCGATATTCGCTTCCGCCTCTTTCTCACTCTTCTCTCTCTCTCTCTCTCTCTCTCTCTCTCTCTCTCTCTCGCGCGCGCGCGCGTGCGTGCGTGCGCGCGTCGTACATACATACGTTTATTTATCCCACATCGCGCGCGAACTAAAAGCCTGTGTGTGGGCGCGCGTTGCCTCGGAACATTCCTTAAATACCGTACGTCTAATTACAAATTTGAACTTCGCGGAATATTAATTTACGCGGCGATTAAATCGCGTAAAATGCCACAACATGGCACGCATCGACCGATGCCGCCTGGGTATGACACGTAAATATCGCGCATATAGTATTTCAACGGCGCGTTGGCCGCCCTACACACCTGTAAGATACGACAAAATTGTAACAACGATTATAACCGCATGCCGTGTGTGGCATAATGACAATAATTAGTGCGCGCGATGATGGCCGTGCGAATGAAGGAAACAAAAGCCGAAGGATACAGGTTCGCGGTGAATCGATCGCGAAAACGACAGACGTGCCGCTGCCGTCGCGATGTCCCCCACGAGTCGATAACCGGCTGGTAGCACAAAGCAGCGATCTATTATAAGAGCGATTGGTGGAATTGGGGAGTAGAGATAAAGCGGATTGTAAGGACAGAGAGAGAGAGAGAGAGAGAGAGAGAGAAAAAGGAATTCGTTTAATATCCAATTTCCGAGACGTCAATCCTTTAACAAATTACTGGTCATCTCTGCGCGCGGGAGGGTTACGAGAGCTCCAAGCACATCTCATTTCCCGTCTTTTTCATCTGCCCGTAAAAGAACGGACGTGTACACGCGTGCGTGCGTGCGTACGTGCACGGACGCGTGCGTGCCAGGAGTTTGTAATAGCGGATCTGAATTTACAATGTCCCTTTGGCGCGCTACGCTCGGCCAGACGCGAGACTCGCCGTCAGCTCCAACGGCTGCGAATTTCGCGTTCCCGCTCGCTCGCTCGCGTCCACGACGTCATTGTCATCTTCATTAAAGCGTCCTTTCCGCGTGCGGTCCGAAGAGACGAGAGAAAAAGAAGAGAGGCCCCGCTCGCGACGGCCGTTAAAGCAACGCGCATCTCGCGCGTGGCCGACGCGACCGCGCCGATCGCGAGATCGTTCGGGCGAGTTCGAACGGAAAGCGAAGTGAGCCGCGAGATTGTGATTGTCGCCAAGTTCCCGAAGATCACCGTCCCGCCGCCCGTCTTCTCGCCTCGCGCTACCACAGTAGAAGGCAGTAGCTCCCCATTTCCACCTGGTGTCCCGCTCTCTCGTTTTGTTTTCTCGCGGACGCCCGAACGCTTCGGCCGCACCCACCATAGATCGGTGGAAAAGGGTCGTTCGCTCGCTCGCTCATTCGCGGTGGGGGAAGAGTTGCTCGGAGATAGTAAGCTCATTTATACCTGGGACGTGCTTGCGAGGTAAAACTGCTGAAAAATGATATCCGAGCCCGCGTCCCGCGGATTCCCGTCCGCCATGGCCATCGCCGCGGCGCGGCGCGCAGTCGGCCTCTCCGCGTCCCCCGCCTACGTTCTCTCCTCGCGCGCTCGCTCGCCCTCGCTCGTTCTCGTCCTCGTCCTCGCCGCGCCGCGCCGCGCCGCGCTTGGCCTCACCTCGTCTCTCCTCTTCTCTCCTCTCCTCTCCTCACCGCCCTCGCCGCGCCTGCAGTCTCATATCGCAGATAGGAAATTCTATCCTTCCGTTTTCGTTGCGCATCCCCTTGCCTCTGCCTCCCTCCCTCCCTCCCTCCCTCCCTCCCTCCCGCCAGCCCTCGGCGGCGCTTCCACCTTCGCCACCACCCCCCGCGGCACGGACGGCGCGGCCGCCCCGCGACGGCAACTATTAAAATCCGGGATTCCATTTAACGGTTCACGGCAAAAGACTGAATATTTTCATGGATAATTCGCGCGATGAAATGTTACGGCGATGCGTTACATCGGCGAAATGTTTTAAAAGCGTCGGTGGAGGAGGGCGGTGCGGGCGCGGTGGTCGGTCGGTTGGTCGGTCGGTCGGGCTACTTTACAATTCCGCGAGAGATGTTACGATTCGACGGCGTTATTTGCGATAGATTGGAACATTGTCAAAATATTTCCCTTCGTTTCAACGGCCGGATAATTAGCCGCGGAAATTCGTTGCCTACAGATAGAAATACATACCTGCCCTTCCTCACGAGTCGATTGATCTACAATTACGCGATAACGACGGCCGCAGCGTTTATCTTTTATTACCGCGCCGCGCGCGCGCGCGCGAACGCGCTCGCTCCCGCTTGCGCTCTCTCTCCTGTGGCCCGCATTTTGTATCTCGCGTTTAATGTCGATGTAGCTACCCGATTCTCCGTACGTGTCAAACGTCCCACGTGATACCGCGGTTGATATGTGTATCAATTTCGCCGATGTCTGTCACTCTCTCTCTCTCTCTCTCTCTCTCTCTCTCTCTCTTTCTCTTTCTCTTCTCTCCCGCTCTTTCTCACTCGGCCGGCGTTGGCCGCGAGAAAAAAGATCTAGCTCGGGAAAAGAACTCATGCCCTTTTCGACACACCACGAGGAGGAGCGCATTCAATTTTCTTCGTGCGTGCGGCAGACTCTTAATCACCGAAGGCATTCTGCCGAGTTTACGGAGTGGAAACGCGCGGTTAGAAAGTGACTCGCGGTCGCGGTACCGGAGAAGGAGGAGGCAGAGGAGGAAGAGGACGACGCGCGAGGATGAGGAGACCGCGGAGGAGGAGGAGGAGGAGGAGGAGCAGGAGGAAGGTGGGACATGCGAGATGGAGGAGCAGTCGGTCTCCCGGGCAAAAAGAGCTGGACGAAGGTTAGATTAATGGTTGAGAAATGCAAATTGTCCGGTAACCCCTGGGGCGGAGGAGGAGGTGGGCAGGTGGGAGTGAGAGAGGGGCACGCGGTGGCCCCTCCGGTGGGTGGATAACGGCGTCTCACCCGCTTACCAACCAGCAAAAACCCCTTAGAAATATATCGTAGGTCATTTCCCTTGCTAAACTCGAGGAGAAAAAATTACCGGCGAACCCTGGAACCGACCGTGGCCGCGCGTCCACGAACTCACACCCCCGGTGCCCGCATTACCCGCTCCAACCCCCTGGCCCCCTGCACCTCGCAGCAGCCCCTCATGGTCCCATCTCGCCTCATCCTGTAACCAGGCTTGGTCCGACGTCCAGAAAGCGGACTGACCAACCGACTGCCGCCTCCCGGCGCCTTTTTCGCAGCGCGGAACACGCGCCTCCACGGAAGGAGAAATGCCGGAATATATGCGGGGCACGGAACAGAGAAATGGCCGCGAATTTGTTTTGGGTGGGCGAGAGACGGTGGCCGGGAGAGAGTCGCGCAGAGAGTCGGGGGGGGGAGGGCGGGGGAGGAAGGACGACGAGAGCGTGTGCGCGGAATTCCTATGTCGCGCGAAAAAGGGTAGTGTTCGCGGACGGGGTTGGATAATCGGCGATAGTTTATATTTGCCGGCGGATTAAACGCTCTCCCCCTCCCCCTCTCGCCCCGGTAATCCTGCTCTTTCCACTTTCTCTCTCTCTCTCTCTCTCTCACTCTCGCTCTCGCTCTCGCTCTCCCACAATTCACCCGCGCGATTTATCAATGCGTTCAATTGATTGTCCGAAGTTGCGCTCCTCCTCCTTCCTTCGACGCGCGTCCCGCGCGCTTTGTCTTTCAGCCGCGTTACCTTGCGCGTTTGATCGATCAGTGTGTAAACGGGGTTACGGGATGTATCGGAGTGGGACGCTTCTGCTCTTGAGGTCGCACCGTCCGGCCTCGCTCCATTCATCGATGCTACGTTTTACGTTTTTCCTCAAAATTCGCGATCTCACCCAACTGTCCCACCTTTGTTTCCTTCGCATTGGCCGCCCGGCGATTTTTCCAGTCCGCCGGTTACACGCTTCGCGCGATCGGACTGTTTTCGTTTCTTTCTCGACGGTACAGGGGATTTTCCCAACATGCTACCAGCCGTGTTAAATTAATTACGGATCATTCATTGTTAGTGCAACGACCTCGAGGCAAATCGATTCGAATCCCGAATTGAGGAGAAGGGAAGAAAGGAGATGCACACTCTTGCGCGATGCGAGGGATTCCATCGATCGACCGAGATTTTCGTGAAACCGAGGGGGGGGAGGGGGGTGATCGCAGAAATCGCCAATTGCATCGCGGGGATTTTTCTTAAAATAATAATTCGCGCTGTTTCACGGCGGCGCGCAGATGAAAAACGCCGGAGAAATACGATCGGTACACATCGGGTGACAAAAAATCCCGTTACAGCGCGTCACGTCGTGTCCGTTTCATCAAATCTTCCGACCGATAAAGAGCGATGCCTCGGCGTCAACCTGTGGCGTCCTTCCACCAGGACGCCCGCGTATCAATATTGGCGCGTCTCGGTCGTTCGGACGTAGTGTCAATCGCGTCACTTCATCCGTGCACATTGCGCGCGCGCGTTTACACACACACACACACAGATCCGCGCCCGCGCGTGCACACACCGCTATCCGACCTGGTTCTTTTCGCCGGTAGACACGCGTATACGTGTACTCGTGTACGTGTACCTCCGCATTTTATCCGACATATTGTCCCCAACACAGCGAGAAGTCGCGCCCGGCGGAATCGCGCGACGCGGCTCATCGTTCTTTCGCGATAACACGCGACGTGCGAGCCTTTAAGTCTCGCGCGTTGCGTGTCCCTCTTTCGTTTTTCTTCCTTTCGCGACATCTTAATTTACATCGCCATTCGTCCGTCCGTCTGCGACCGGAGCCACCGGAGCGGCTCCTCATTTGCGAGGAGGCATCATCCCGTTGCGCGCGGCGGGAGCCGTTTGAAAAATAAATGCAAAGTTTTAATAAAGCGCGCTACGCTAAAAAAAAGAAACACGCGGAAAAATGTCAGCCGAGCGGCAGAAGTTGCGCAACATGTGAATATGCGAACACGGAGGAAGTTACATTTCCGTTTCGTACGACGAAGAGGCGCCTCGACAGCGGCGGAGGCGGCGGCAGTAACAGCGGCAGCGGCGGAGTCGGAGTCGTCGACGGCGGTCAGTATTTCGCAATTAACGCATTCCTTAATCCCCGGTAACTGCTGAATATTTCCGCATTTGCCCCTGGCACGGCCGTAGCCGGCGCACGGCGTTGTAGTAGCGGCCGGTAACGGCTGGTACCGGCGATAATCGCGAGCCACCCCTCCGCTTATGCCGCCGGTAACGGTTGCTGAAAGTTGCGCGCCATGGCGAGGGACACGGCTGTACGCGCGCGTAAATCTCGGAAGGCGTTTTCCGGCCGAAGCGAGGGCTATCCACGGGGGTTGGTAGCGGAGCGGGGGAGAAAGTGTCGTTTAAAACAGGAATCCCGGTTACGGCCGAGGGAATACCTGAAACTCCGACGACTGTTGAGGCGAGAGAGAGAGAGAGAGAGAGAGAGAGAGAGAGAGAGAGAGAGAGAGAGAGAGAGAGAGAGAGAGGGAGAGAGAGAGCACCGAAGGAGGTGAACGCACAGGGGGCGAAGAGGAAATGATGAAAAAAGGCGCCCGGGCGAGAAGCGGGGTACACTTATTTTCATTCCCGCCACCTCAGTCGGAAGAGAGTCCTGCGGGAGGACCGCGCGCGCGGCCTCATTTGTTACCCTTAATGTCCTGCAGCCTCCTCCTCGTCCTCCTGTCCCGCCGGCCCCGGGATCTTATGAGGGAGAGGGCGTCCGGCGGGAGCCGCCGTCGCCTATGTATGTGCGCGCGATATGGCCTTAGCGGTGGCCCTCTCCAGGAATATATTTCAGGAATTATGGGAAATTCTATCGAGCAATGTACCGCGATGATTTATCGCGGCCGGCATCCGCGAAAGTAATAATGGAGAACGTATCGCCCTCTCTCCTTTGGCGGAGCGCCGAACGCGCGCCGCCTCCGTGGCTTCGCCGCTGCGATTTCACGCGCGCTGTTTCTCTCTTCTCTCTTTCTCTCTCTCTCTCTCTCTCTCTCTCTTTGCCGCTCTTATTTGCCTCATTGTCCTGGCGCGTCGTTTCCTTTTTGTCTGTCCGTGCGACCGGCTCGATCGTCGCGATCGATTTCGTTGCGCGAGACGTCGTCGGAAACGGAACGGAGGGTGATCCTTCTTCTTGCTTTCTCCTCTCAAGCAGTTGCAACAGCTCGTTGCGATTTGAAGCGTCAATTGTGGACCGATGTGGACCTTGCTTGAGCGGAATTTTATGGGAGACAGATGATACAACAATAATCTCGAGACAGGAAAATTTTTGTTTCACGACGAGGGGCTAATTCGTCATTTCATCGAGTTTCCAACGAAACGCGCTGCCGATTCTGTTCACCAAAACAAATCGGTCGCTTTAAAAACATATGTACCAAAAACCAGTCCCCTTTCCCCTTCAGCGTGGCGCCTGTATGATTTCATCGCGTCATAAGCACACATCGCCGAGTTAATTACTTTCGAGCAATGATACGTGAAAAATAAGGGGGCGAGGAGGGCGAGGAGGACGGGAAGCTTCGAGCGCGCGCCGCGTCATCGAAGATTTTATTTCTCGGTCTCACTTTCTATATCCATCGCACCGGCTGCGCGACCCTCCATCCGGTGGAACGCCTATATTTTAAAAAGCCGCCGGAACAGCAGCTCCTCGAGAGGAAGTTGCTTCGGAGTAATTAACGATTACCAATCAGCGGCGCCCACTTGGGCTCACTCGAGGACGGGAGCCAGGAGGGTCCGTATGGTTTCCACGGTGAGCGCGTGAGAGGTGACGCGGCGAGGCGGAGGGGCGGGAGGAGACGCGCGGAGACGGAGAAAGAGAAAGAGCCGGACGGCGTGCGGTCGTTTGCTAATATGAATGTCCTGTCAGTAGCAGCGGCTCCTTGCCAAGAACGTACCGCTTGCTAATATGCCCGCTTGAAGGGAATATTTACGAGGGTGAAAAAAAAAATATCGCCGCGATACCCCCGGCCGGCCACCTTCCTCCGTCATCTCCGGTTTGATGAGGGACCCGGCCGCTACTCGGCTATGAAGGCGCGAATTGGATTTTCTGGGAATCAATTAGGACGCTCCCGTGGCACGCACGCGCTTATTCTTCGCGATCTGTATGTGTCCGTGCCAAAGACCGTGGCGTAGACGCGGAGGAATTTTTCATCGGGATGGTACAGCCTCCGCGTGTGGTTTTCGCGCACACCACCTAACGTGTATCGATAGCGATCAGTGGTTCTCAGAGCTGCGGCTTCGACTTTCCGCCGCGCTCCGCGCCACGCCTGCCGTTCGGCAGAATCGGCAGAAAATCTCAACAGCGAGCGCGATCTCCTTCGTCCGCGTGTCGATATCGATATCGACGTACGCGAAGATAATATCACGCGCGTAGCTTCTCAATGGCGACTCGAGTCCCTGTCCGGATCCAGCGGTACCCCGACGGAGAGCCTTGCTCTCCGTCTCTTCTTGTAAATAATTTTGTTTATTGCAAATCAATCGCTCGCACGTGTCCGATACGTGTGGTCTGCCGCGCACGCTGGAACGTACGGAGGTAGGGAAGTTCGGAAAACCGCTGATGCAGCAGTCGATATATGCGCCGTATATAGATTTATCGAAAGTAGCCGCGGGAGGCATTTCGCGTCGTCGCGACTACGCGATGACGATGACGCGCTCTGCGTCGATCTGCGCGTTACGTATCCCTCAAATTTCTATACTACATCCTGATTAAAATAACGCGCATCGCATTATCGCGTTTGCATAAACGCGCATTGCCTGATGTCCGAATGCGCGATTTCCGGGTCGTTCTGATAGTCCCGCGACAATTTCGTAAAACACGCGACGGACAAGCGTACACGATAAAGCTGGCGGGGTAATTCCCGGAGATTTTCTATCGGTGTATCGCCGCGTATACATATCCGAGAAGCGTCGAGTGTGTGCTGTGTGAGACCGCATATAGAAATATAATATTAATCCGGTGCATTCGTATCGTCGGCACTCCGCGCGAATGTTCTCGGACAAACCGCGGCGGCAGATTAAATAACGGCGTTGTAACGAACGCCGTGGTATCGATCGTTCTTTGGCGTCGCCTTATTACGCAGAGAGAGAGAGAGAGAGAGAGAGAGAGAGAGGGAGAGATTTTTTTTACGACTCTTTCGGCATTTTCCAGTGACATAAATTACGGGCATTTCCTAGCCGCGTACGCGCGGGACCCCCTTCGATTTATCCATAAAAATAGCCGCATTGTCGAAACTCCGTTTTCCCCGAATGCCGCGCCCCGGCCGTTCCTTTTTTTCCTTTCATGTAAATTTTACCGTGCGGCGGAAGGAGGCCTAATTTTTTTCGCAAGGGCGGTTCCCGCCGCCATTTTGCGCGGCTGGAAGGGTCGCCAGGAGCCCCTGAATTTACTCTAATTACTTTCCCGGGATATTACGGCTCTGCAGAAATGTTATTGATAACAACTGCTTGTTGGCTCGGCGTTATACGGGTGTTTCCGCCGACGGTAAATTATTCTTAAAATCGAGGCGATTATTTATAATTTGCGCAAATATCGTCATTAGATCTTACGACCTGTTATTAGCGATGCGAGACTCTATTGTTGCCCCTCTGTCCGGCATTAAGAGGTATTTTTATTGCCGCGGTTGTGCAGCTCGTTCGAAGAAATGAAAATACATCGTTTTACACGGAGGCTGCTGTGTTTTACAATGTACAAATATAACGGTTCTTAATTGTAAGTTTCCGCCGCAGTCGCAAAATCACCCGAATCTCACCTGCCTTGCGCAATATTTTATTTACGTGCGTGCACAACGGTCGATCTCTGACCGTGCGTTAATCGGAGGGGACAGGACGGGGAGAGGAGGAGGGAGGAATGTTGTACTATACCTTTATAAATAATCGGTAGGGATATGCGAGCGAAATTTCGTCCGGCAGATCTGCGCTCACTTGTTGGACGGTGTAAAATGACGTAGCGCCGTTTCGAAATAGTACGCGATTAAACGTGACGAAAATTGGTGATCAACAATTTTTCAAGAATTTTACAGCTGTTCTCTGCATCACCGTTGCCGTTAAATGATACTCTATTTGCATTTAACGCTCTTAACAATAATTGCGACACAATGTGTTCACTTTCTAATTCAAGCGCAGCGTGTACGCGAATTTTAAAGAGTTGTTTAAATGTAAATGAGGTGTAAAAGGACGTCCATTTTCCTTGTTCAGTGTTTGCCTATGTTATTGCAAGTGCGACATTGATTAAAATCCCGACGTTTAAAATAAACTATTCGGAGCCATGGGAATGAGTGAATGAAGTTACCTTTATTCGATTCCGGGCGTTATTATGCGCGTCTGAGTTTGTTAATAATTATTTAGGGAGGCAACACTCTCTCTCTCTCTCTCTCTCTCTCTCTCTCTCTCTCTCTCTTTCTCTCGCTCGGACAAATTACATTTTCATTTGCGCGTGGTTTCTTTGAGACTCGCTGGTAAAAAACAAAAAAGAGGGAAAAAAAGAAAAATTGGTTTCCAATATGAATTCTCTGAATAATTGATGGAATTGTCGCACTCTTGTTCGCACTTAAAAAGAGCGCGTAGCTAAAAAATATTTCAACTTTATGTAACTTTGATTTTGATGGCACCTATACATTGTACAACATTTTTATAGATTTCGCGTTCTCTTTTTTTGCAAGCGGCGCGGCTCTGATAAAATGGTGAGCGTTGAGAAATCATGCGCCGTCGGACAGCAGCTGCGTCGATAAAGCTACGAGATGTTCCTGTCTGGCGAATTATTATCCAAGCTTCGTAATCAACTACGTAACGATCGCTTGAGCAATCGAAGATACAAATTAAAACGATATCGATCTTGAAACTTCACGACACATGTGAGCGATTCCGCCGGTTCGCGTTGCGTCCGCCGAATCCGTCTCGCGTGCTGCGTGTTGTTGAAAATGGCAATGTCTCGCAGAGTGCATTCGCACCTTTTCGTTTTCGTGCGAACACGCGTGTGTGGGACAAAGGTAAGCGTATGTTACGCCACACACGTAAGAAGCAACGCGCGTTCCGCGCAGCGAGCCGATGATCGAGCGAACTGTTAACAATTATGTAATTCCGATATCTGGAATCGCGAAACGCGAGAGCTCTGAGAGATCGTGGAAAGGGACCTTTGTCTTCATTAGGCTATCGATCGCCGAGTGCATTACTACGAAGCATGAACTCTCTGAAACGAATGAAGTCAATCCCTCACGCATACACATTCATGGCACCGCGCTAAACAATGCTGCTCGGCCGGCGATATCGAATTGTTTCGCGTTTACGCCGTGTGTAAGCCAACGTCACGGTTTACAAGAAGACGAGATGACACGGTAACGATTATTACTGTTGCGCGCGCGCGCGCGCACACATACACACACGTATATTGAGCCGACATTAATGATCAGGCGAATAAAGCGAATAAGAAATTCTTACAAATGAGACACTTTTGAGGTCCGAGGAGATATACGCAGCCATGCGAAAAATCATTGGCCGCGCGACGCGTATATTTTCTATTTATTTACCGGTATAGATTCCAATGAGAATCCAACTGTCCCGCGTCGGTGCGAATTTGCGTTAACCCCAAATCAATATTTGTAATGCGTATATTTCGATTGTACGCACGAAATAATATCGGGAATAAATTTTCCGGTATTTCTATCCGCTTGCGGTTCATTGATAGACATATTAATGTGTACATGTGTAACGAAACAGATGAAATCGGCTTGTTACTTGTAACTGCGATACTACGATCGCACGTATCCAATAAACGCCGGAGGCTGCTGGTAGCTCAAGCTAATTCGAAAACGGTAACCGCGTCGTAGGTATTATTCATCAGATATATTTCCACGATAGTAAGTAGCGAAAGAGAGGTCTCGAGCGCGCTGGCGCATCGCGATAACCGCATTAATTATGCAAACATTTTCCCGAGTAAATGTATTATTCTTACGGAACACACATTAATTTGTTTTGTTTTTAAATTTTAGGATAGGGCAGAAAAACCATCGCGCGCATTGCTCTTGCATCCGCGCGTACGTTGCATTACCTTTTATAGGGATTAACACAAATTCATCATCATCGATGCGCGTGCGCAATTGGGTACACGGGTGCTCGCAATATCAGGGCGTCGGCGATCACCTCGACTTTAGGGGGAAAATGAAAAAAAAAGAGAAAAAGAAAAAAAGAATCGTACGTCGCCTAAAAACCGAATCGTAGTCCGATTTATTTACTTTTCCCTTCCGTTCCTTGTTTGTGTTTTGTACAGCGCGGGCAGGCTGTTCCGTAAATTTCGGTGCCGGTATGCGTGACTAAGTTGAAAGCATTACCACGTAAAATTTTAAATAGCCCCGGCAAATCCTACCTGCTGCGAGCGAAATCTCGGGAAAGCGCGGGAGAGGACCTAATGCCAAACAATTTCGAAAAATTCCGGATCGATCTAACCCAGTAACGGGCGTCGCACGTGTAACGGATTGAATTTAATCCTGGCCATTGTTCGTAACCAGAATTCACCAATCATACGCGGGTCGATCCAAACCCAGGTGCGATACATCGTCGGCGGGCCAGAGTTTGATATAACGGGGATGCTCCGCGTTGTTCTCCCCCCCCCCCCCCCCACAATTTGCTACCAAGAGTTTTTCCTCCGCGAGGCGCATAATAAGTATTATATTTCGCGATTTAATCGGCCAATTTGATCGAGGCGCGGCTCTGTTTCCCAGTAACGAACCCACGAAAATGCAGATCTGGTTTCGACGCGGGAGGGGCTTCGAGCTGCGGGACGCAGCTGAAAATACAGGCTGTCTGAATCAGACGGCCCTCCCTCTCGCCCCCTTGCCTCTTTGCCTCCCTTGCCTGAGTAGAAAGTTCAGGTAGAAATATTCAAAATTCTCCCATCTTGCGGGAGAGAATGTTTCTCTCTCTCTCTCTCTCTCTCCCTCTTTTTATTCTGTTCCATCCACGTTTCGTCCCTGTAGGATCCTTCGCGCAGGAGAACACAAAGCAATTCAATCAGCAGGAGTTACATCTCTCCGGCTCGGCGACACTTGACTTATCTCCGCTCCGATCGGTACAGAGAGGATCGTGATTACTCGATCGAACGTTGCTCATCCGACGCTTTGCATTCCGAAGCGTCGGACACGCGGCTGGGCTGCGTACCTCGCCGGCCGGAGAAATCGAGTTTTACTTTCGGTTATTGCAATTTCGCGATGGCCAGGAATCGGTGACCGCAATACCATCCGCCCGTGCGCCTTTGTGTACGTCGCGGTCCCTCTCCTCCGGTGAGCACGTGTGCGAAAACGCGCCCGGGTGCGTATTAAAACCGCACACGTAGGGGGACCACGCGGATTTTCGATCCGCGCTGATCCTCCCACCCTCCTCCTCCTCCTCCTCCTCCTCTGGTCGCTCGCTTCTTCGGCGACTTTCAAACAGCGCGCTCCACGGCAACGAAAGCGACAACAAGCGGACACAAAAAGCGTATTCCGCCGTCTAATCCTTGAAGAGGCCCGCTCGATATCGCTGCCGCACGATCCTCGTCGCGAGGATTCGTCCTCGGCAGCCCCGTTCGCCCTGGTTTGGCCATCAGGAGGGCGCCGAATGCTGAAGCCGCGCGCGTGCGGTGGCGCATAATAAGCATTAGCCCTCCCGTTTATAATCGCGCGCGATCGGCCGCTTATCCAGGCCAGGGCTGCCTGGACGAGCGCTTCTATGCGGCCCTTTGTTTGCGGAGACTTGCTTTTTCGAACGGCATACGAGGGCGGCGGAGGAGGAAGGACGAGGAGGTGGTGGAGGACGCGGCCATGGGGCGGCGGGGGTTACTCGAGAGAGCGGAGGAGAGCGAGCAAGTGGAAGAGAGAGAGAGAGAGAGAGACAGAGAGAGACAGAGAGAGAAAAAGCGATGCGGCGCGGGGAGAGCGAGTCGGAGATAGAGCCAGAGGAACGCACCCCCTACAGAAACGAAAACGACGACGAATGCTAAACGATCCCTCAACCTCAGGCCAACCCTCGGCAACCCTCTTTTCCTCGTGTTTCTCCGCGTTGTACGGCCTCGCTGATAGGGTGGTAGTAGTCCGGGGGTGCCCGTCGTTGATGCGAACCTCGCGAAAGATGGCTGCCCGCCATTGTCCCCGCCCGTTTTGGTTAGGCACTTTGAAATATTATGCCGACCGTATCGCCGGTGCGGTTACCTACCTACCTACCTACGCCCCGGCTGCGTCTATTACATTATATACGCTAGGACCGTTGGCGATAAGCGACATCGCGCTGATGAGAACGGATCCCGGCGATATCGCCGGCGCGGCGCGGCGCGGCGCGGCGCGGCCGCTGGATTTTGTCTTTGAAGAATTTTTAATCAGCCTGCCGCGCGCGTGTACGCCTGAGACCCGACTTTTCGCTTTGCAGCGGACCGGCTACCGCCACAGATTTATGCGGAGAACGGCTGGAGACGACGCTGGAGATACGCGCACACATGCACACACGACCTCAGACCGCACGACTGTCCTCTTGATTGAGGCAAAGTGCGTCGCGAACGCGTCATCGGTCGAGCAAGCGCGATCGTCGCGACCGTTGCGATTTTTGCGGATCCGGATGGAGATTGCAGGTCGGGTCCTGCTCGTACGATGTAAACGTCGCGTGCCATTTGGCGGCTGTGCAATACTTTAATAACTGTGCATTACTCGGAGGATGTGTGCGAGGATCACCGGAGGTGTCCCTCCGGCTGATCGAGTCGTTGCGACCGCGGATAAGGGAATTCATCGCCGCCTCGTCTCGCCTCGACCGGCTCGACACGTATCGGTCGCGGCTGCGCGCGATCAATTTCATTATCGCGCTAATGCGTGTCAATTCGTTCGCGAGGAATAAAGGCGAGGATAAAGTTTTACGCAACGTTATCGTACCGCAAAAGCGGGGCAAAAAGCGGCGTTATTCCATAGCGGAAGACCGTGGTCCTTCATCCTACGCCAATCGGTATTTCATTAAACATCGGCGAGGGTAGATCGATTGGATGAAACGCAACGTCCGGGAAAAGTTTGCGAATCGGGTTTCCGAAATGTACACGTCAATAATTTGCATTCCAATATCGATGCTATCGCGCCGGTATCAACTTTGATTATTATCCATTTCCCGGTGTTTATTTCTTTTCCGTCGGCGTATTCCGAGCGCGTTCTTTCGTATTCTCCTGCACTGAGACGTTAATCCCGCTGAATTACGCCTTCGCGTCTCGATAAAAAAAAAAAGAAAAAAAAAGAAAAAGATATTCGTCCCTCCCTTCTTCTCTTCGTTACGTCGAGATAACTCGCGCGACCGCGTCACTTGACACGTGTAATCCAATCAACGCCGCCTGCGTACGATTATTCGACGGATACGCTCAACTTTTTGTTTACAGATGAATCGACATGCTTCGACTCGCTCTCGCATCCTCGCGTCTCACGTATTACCGATTATCGCGATCACGTTACTTTGCTGCGGCAAAAATTTTAGCGCAACGTACAAGAGAGGGGCGACTCTTGCGAATTTAGACGTGGTCGCCAGGTCGCGGAAGATCGCGCAGTAATTTCCGTAAGTTACCCGGCAAATAGACCGAAAGGAGATCCAACCGATACGCGTGCCCGTTTATACTACGCACGCACATCGCACAACATCGCGAACGCATCCCTCTCGACCAGTAGCGCATCGGTCAGGTGCAGTTTGCCGTGGCTATGCTCGTTCATTTGACGGAGAATCGGATTTCATTATACATAGCGCGGCTAGATTGAACGGATCAAACGAAATGCCGATGAAAAGTTTGCGAATAGGCTTTTTAGAAAGAGATCGACACGATTTCGCGTTGGTCTACACAGGAACAATCATATCGCGAGCTAGTTCTGCGGTCCACACGGCAAAGTAACATTATCGGATATTTTTACGCAGCCGATCGCTTCAACGATTGAACCGTCTCTCTCGTCTCTTTCCTCTCTCGCCCTTTCCGATAGCGAGCTATAAAAAATCTGCAAGTGCGAGACTTGCTTTCCCGCGATATACCTTAAATATCCAGAATTTTTCGGTATTGAGAGAGAGAGAGAGAGAGAGAGAGAGAGAGAGAGACGCGGTCGGGCGATCGCGCAGAAACAATACAAACGCAATCGCGCGGGTTCTATCGAGAACGGCAATCGGTTATTCGCAAAGAAGAAATATTAGCAACGGCGCGACGATATTTCAAGCGTGGCTTAATGCGCCGCGGATACTTTATCGCTAATATGTTCATTAACTTTTGCGTCAAGGTCGTAATTTGTGTACGCATATGTGCCTTATCGCGTGCGAAAGGGATTATTATTGCGATTTAATGAGTCCCCGGAACTTGGTGCCAAAATTAAGCGGTAAAATGACTTCTCCCATTTTTAATGGCGTTTATCACTTTGGCCTTTTAATTGATATATCGGCGGGTCGCGTACATACACGCATACACAAACGTACACAAACCTTGTGTGTGCGCGCGGGGGTTAATGAAAAATTTTTCGCGGTCGTCATTATAAACGCCGACGCGTTAATGCGCATTTTACCGCGTGTGGATTTTACAGAAATAATTTAACGAACATCGATTACCGATTATTAGCGAAGCAGCTATATTTAAGTTGACCCTGTGTCGTTCATCGATCCCTACTATTTCCGGTACCACTCTCACTACTTGACATCTCTCTCAAATGGCCGGTTGCGACCGTGCGTCGTCGTCGTCGTCGTCGTCGTCGTCGTCGTCGTCATTGTCGTCGTCGTCGTTGTCGTTGTTGTCGTTGTTGTGTATGCACCGCAAAGTCGGTTGCATCGATATCCGCGCAATCTTGGATTGATGTAAACACAAATTCTACGGGAAGCTCAATGAAAATATTTTCCACCGTGTTTATTTGCTCGCATTGTTTTGCCGCCGTTTACGTGTTACCTTCGGAACGCTTAACCTTCGCGGATCGAATCTTTTTTTTCTCCGATTGCATCGACCGTGCTTTTTTCAGCCAGCGGCGGATTTCAATCTCGCGTTCGCCGACGAGACAAGTCGCGATTAATGACACACCTCGGCGAGTGTAACGCCTGGAAAATTCGAGAGGCTTCTTAAACCGGGAAAATTGCGCGAAACCGCGCAGATTTTCGTTCGCAAATCCATCGATGCGATCGTCGCATCTCGCGAATTGATCGCACGCGCGAATCGCGCGTGTCAACGATCATTAGGAGCCAAATTATGCGCCCGATCGAGCGCTTTCGATTTCACGGCGATCTATTTTTCGTCAAAATTGCAAATTTGTTTCCGCACTGTCAATACGCTCTTCTCTCCTCTCTCTTTTTATAAACCAATAGTTTTACGATAAAATAAAATGTTTCGTAAACAGATATATTATTCCGTCGTTATATGTACATAAACAATGCGGGAGTGTTCGTTATTGCATTCCCGATGCGAATGCGTCCACTTCGTGTAGACTTACGTGGTGGTAACACTTCGCCGTGTTATTGTCATGTATTTACTCGCGCCAGATTGGCTAAACATCTCGAGGGTTAGCCGAGATAAATTTTTCTAAATTTCGTTGCGCGCAACTGTATAGACGGATCACGCGCGCGTGTGTGCAGCCGGGCGCAGATTAATCAAACGGTAGAAAAATTGGAAGAGGAAGTTATTGACAGCCGGCGCGGTATAAAAAATAAATGAAATTCAATACTCGCGCCTGCGATGGGCGGTTAATAAGCAAAAATCTGTCAACGAAGAACCGACGGCGCGGTGCTGATTAACATCCCGCCTCGCGTGCCTACGAAGAACAAAGAAGAGAAAAGAACCGGAGGAGATATACCTCCAGAGCGATCAATCAGAATTCATTACGTCCGCGTGCGTCTCGCGACCTCACGATCTCGTCTGTTTAAATAATTATCGATATTTCGTCAAAACGCAAACGCCAATGTCAAGCCTTCGGATCGCGTCCTTCGTCCTAAGACGAAAAATTCACGCAAGCTGACGTGGGCGCGTTATAACGTTCGCTACGTTCTACGTTTAGGATTTATCCTGTCGAATTTACTCAGCTCGGCCGATCCGATATTATTTTTGATAGCGAAAGTCTCCTGCGACGGCGTGTGTATTTTATCAACAATCCTGCGGTTGATTTAAGACCGCTTTTTGGGGTTGATGGGAGTCTCTTTTTTTGGCAATAAGCATGGAGGCGTTGCAAAATTTAGAAAATGACACTTTTACGTCGAACGGGTTGCGTCACATTTATTACAAGTATTATGGATGCTTTTTTTTAAACAATGCTCGATAGGTTGGTATTTCTTGAGGAAACGACGGAGCAGAACTGAATCAACGCTTGTTGCAGCTGTGATAATTTCTAGCGAGCTCATGTGCCGTATGAAAGTAGTAATTAATAGTAAATGGCGAAAGAAATTATTATTTTGCCCAATTTTGCCACGAATATTGTTTAACTTTGTCGAGAAGTTTGCTTCGCGCGATCCGACGGCGAGCCGTCGGGTCGGTTTGGTTCCGCGATCACGTCCAGAGAAACCGAAACCGAAACCGAAAAATTTACCACAGAAATAATTGACGAATCTTATTTCTATGGACCGTATATATATATATACAACTCAAATAGGCAACGCGAAATAGATTTTTCGCAAAATACAGAAAAGTTAGAGTGAATTTTCATGTTGCGATATATTGCCGCCTTGCCGGTGCCGTCGGCGGAGGAATGTATCGGGTTAAATGATTGCAACGTCCTATTTTTTTGAAAAAATGTCAATTTTCCACGCATACTGAAATAATTACTAATGCACAGCAGCATTTTCGCCTCTCTCGATTTATTTTTTATCAGATATTTGAGCAGCATAAACAACTCACTCTGGTCTCGTATCCTGCCGGAACTTGTGATATCCGCATCTTTCACCGTTAATTCGTTGAAGCATCTAAGTAATTGCAACATACTCGAGGTGCAATGAGCGTTTACATTGCAACAGATTGCACCAACGCAATGTTTAAGCACAGCACAGAGAGTAGACGCTTCTTTCCTCTGATTTTTACATCTGACGACGAAACGCGCGCAGAGATCTTCTTAGCTCCGTTAAAATTCAACCTAATTTTGCAGGACGATGCGAGAAAAGTTAACAAATGTATAAAAAAAAGAAGGTCGATGTTCAAAGATGAGGCGCGCGGGGCGCGGAAGCGTGTTGCGTTATATTTCTCCAGCCGAAAGTGCATTCGTTAACAAACGACGAAGACGCGCTACAAAGTACACGTTAATATCATCTGAAATGTAGAAGCTTTTCACCGCGAGTTATTATCGGAAATATCTTCGTCATTCCGCCAAGCGGCGGAATGACGAAGATATTTCCGCGAGCCGCCGCGCGCGCGCGCTCGCGCGCCTCCATTTTTACGTCGGCAAAATGTCCGACGGAAGGCGAGCCCGCTCGTCGCGCAGCGCTCGCGAAACTGCGAGAGCTGCGCGCATTTCGCCTTCTTACCACCGCGTTGTTTATTAAGCTCCACATCTTTTATTAATCAACCGAACCCGCGAATCCACGCGTGCGTTAGATTTCCGCGCGTTGATCCACAAGTCTGCGAATAAACATCGCGCGAGGGAGAAAGAGCTTCGGCTATCTTCGGCGTTTTTCAGGGTGTCTCGCGATGCATTTCGCGCTGAAAAACGCTATTCGATATTAACGCAAACGCTGACGAACCGTCTGCGAGAGGTATCTTTCTTTTTCCGCCTAAGAAAATCGCAAATCGCGGCTCTGTTCGTCGTCGAAGTGTTCGAGTCGAAGTGTTGCGTGTCCATTTTACGCGACAATAAAGACGTACAATGCGACGTTTGCGTGCATTACGCGGTAAAAGGAGGTTCGTGAGACGTCGCGGTGAAAAATTTCTGAAAGTCGATACACACGCTGCGGCTGCGACGGCGCCGTGTGAGCTAAGGCCGCCATAAAAATTCGGTGATTTCAACCGACGGCGAGGGCAAGGTCTCCTTTCGTCTGGGGCATCGATTCATGCGCACTCGCACTCTCCTCCATTTTTATTCGAGGCGTAACATGTCTCTCCCTTGGCCCTTTCACGAGCCGTGAGCGTGTGAGCTGCGCACCGAGGAAAATGGTATCTTGACTGTTGCCTATCGCGCAACTATCGACGAGCGATTCGGCGCGAAGTAGAACTCGCGAACGAGGACTCGCTTCGCCGCAAAACGCGTAAACGCGAATTGCTCGAGCTGTTCACGCAGTCTTATTCGCAGTTTCTCCCGCACCAATCGGCACAGGTTCGCTGTTTCGAATACGCGTCACTTTTCGTTTTAATGCATATTTATAAATACGTATAAATATTTCCATTTTTTGCCGGACAAATACGCGTTTTTATAACATCAAGCCCTATATATATCGGGATTCCGTTTGATTGTCGGGTTTTATGTGGATTTATACTGTATCAATAACCGCGGCAATAAAATATAATCGCGGCACGGTCGTTATTAATTTTTCAATTCCCCCTTTTCGGTTTGCTTTCGTAAGTTTCACCGGCAGCGCGATCCGCGGCGCGTCAACTTACGTGTATCGGTTAACAAATATTCAACGACTATCAAATGGCGATCAGATAATAATAGCCCCTTTTTTCGCGGGCTCTCGCGATCAAACGAACGAACGTACCGTTTCATAAGAGCGTTATGAAAAATGGTGATCGCGTTACACACGACGCTCCCGATCGGGAGAAGAAGGGCGGGGTGGCAGGCGGATCGGACTTACGTGATAATGGAACGTTTAAAGATTGAATTTTCCGTGTTAATTACGAGCCGATGACACGGGATGTAATTTCGTCCTGATAGTGGCCCATTTTCGGCTTATCATAGCGAGTATTATATTTAACGTAATTATTTTATTTTGTTGGTAACTACGGTAACTTTAACTTTCGCAACGGCGTTATAATTCGCGCGCTGCCCGTCGCCCTTTTACATTTCTCTCCGATCCGTTTAAACGTTTAAATAAATATCTGCCAGTTGTACATACATTATTAGTTTCACATTTGTTCCCGATCACTTTCCGTTTTCAGCCGACTGCCGTGTGCGCACGTCGCGCACGCGAGCGCGATTTTATTGTTAGTAATTACTGGAATATTTATATATCTCGCTCGCGTGAAAGCGGGCGCTTTCGATTTCTATCGCCGGGAACGCGGCAACGGTCGCGAGAGACGACGCGCTCCTTCGCGCGATATTCTTTTGCAGGATCCTCTTTGCGTTTCGGCGTAATTTCCAGGGCGCGGGGTATTATGTAATTCACTTTGTGCCCGACTTCGCGGCCTGAGCTCCCTCCGTTGTAAAACTAACGTTTTAATCGCGTAAGAAGAGGATTTCCCGTTTTACTTACAGAGGAGAATAAAAAAGTAATCGACGGAAATCCTGCGGAAATCTAAAGTCGGAGAAGAGCGAGGATGACCTCTGGCGATTACCCGGCGCGCTCCTTCGCTTTATCTGCGATCAGAAATGGAAAGTGGAATCGCACTTTCGACTGCCGGCGAGAAGGAAAAAAAGAGCAGAAAGACGAGCGCAAGAAAGACGAAGAACGACACAGAGAGGGGGAGAGAGAGAGAGAGAGAGAGAGAGAGAGAGAGAGAGAGAGAGAGAGAGAGAGAGAGAGAGAGGAAGAGAGAGGGTGAGGTAGGGAGAGAGGGAGAGAGAGAGAGAGATAGAGAGAGAAAGAGAGAGAGAGAGAGAGAGATAGAGAGAGAAAGAGAGAGAGAGAGGAGGGTCGCAGAAACATGAACCGCGAACCGCCGCGTTTTCATTACGTTTTTATTTCGATTGATTGCGATTAATTGGGCCGCTTCACGGCGCAATTTAAATTATTCGCGATAAAGGCGAATACAGAGTTCGCGACACAATACCGTCGCGTTTCTCTTCTATCTTTGTTTTCTGTTCCTTCTTTTTCGTTTCACGAGAGAGAGAGAGAGAGAGAGAGAGAGAGAGAGAGAGAGGGGGGGAGAGAGAGAGAGAGAGAGAGAGAGAGAGAGAGAGAGAGAGCCCGTTGGATCAGATTGCAAATTTATTAATATATTTTGCGGACGGGAAAAGATATCGGCGGGGCCCGCTGGAAGTTAAGTGTTTCCGCGAATGTCCGACAATCTTGACAGAAAACCGATCGTACGGGCACTTTTGCGGGCCCCGGAGCTAAACGTGTGTAATTACATCGGACTTCGTTTTCGAGTAATGAGAATAAGAGAATGCGAAATTAACATGTGAAACGTTAAAACGGCACATTTTGCGCGATAGAAACGGGCCGCTCAACTGTCATCGTAAAACGCGTCCCCGCAACCCGCCCCCTCGTCGATATTTTTAATTAAATTGCGCAATTTTTGCAAAAAAAACATCCGCCGTCTCATCCCGCCGCGACGAATACGCAACGCTTTATTAAGCGCTCATAAAGCTCACAAATACGCGCGGAACTTTCAGCGCGGATCAATCGAATTATTTTCCAAAGTTTGATTTGCCCATCTCGTGCGTTCGCGCGTGCGCGCGTGTGTGTGTGCGTGTGTGTGTGTGTGTGTGTGTGTGTGTGTATGGTATAAAAAGTTAGGGAAATGTGCCGAGTATGGCCGTATGGCGGAATATCGTGAGCGACGTCGATGGATGAAGGTCCGGCGAAATTTTTCAACTGCTGAAGCACCGAATCGCCAAGACCCGAAATAAAATTTGCTCTGCGTCGTCCTCACGCCGGCACCGCAAATACGCCGAACATCGAAACGAACTTCATGACGATTTCATCGGCCGATAACCGCGATTGGTTTGACGTTTCACCGCACAGCTATGATTCGATAAGACTCGGGACGACGGGGGATAAAATATGAGATTTATTAGACACGAGCGCACGCCGGGCGCGCATGCATCGGCACCGCCGCGCCGCGCCGCGCCACGCCGTCGTCGCACTTACAATTAGCGAATACCGCGCGCGCGTTCGTTCGTTCGTTTCGCTTCGCCGTACACGCGCGCGCGCGCTCCGCACCGAAAAATTCCAGGTTAATTTAGTTCCTGCCTTTTGTTCGCCGCACCGGTCCGAAGACCGGTCCTTTTCAACGTCGCTGAACTTTTTAAACGCGTTTCAGAGTTGACTTTTGCTTTTCGACTTTCATTCCACATCGGGACAAACAGCCGCGCAACCGCCGAAAGAACGTTCGAGTTAACCGTTTCCGCGCTTTATTATCTGAAAGTGTTTATAGGGAATTTGTTCCCTCCCACTAGCCTCCCGCTCTCCTCCCTCCCATCACCATGGAAGAATCGTACTCGAGCCTCGCTCGAGGACTTTAAATGTCGCTGACTCGAGCAAGAAAGACGAGCAACACCGAGAACGGGCAATTGCGCGATGACCTTTCCACGTTGATTGCGACGATGGCGGATCCATCGAACATCGAATTAACGCGTCGATGAATTTCTTTTTTCCTTTTCTTTTTTAACGTCTACGACGAGCCGGGGGGAGGGGGGAGGGGCTGCACTTTATTTAACGCGGAGATAAAAAGGTAGACGCGGCCGATCGAGCCTGCGTAAATCCTAATATTTTCTGTAAAATATTATTCCCTTACACGAACGTATGATAATTACGGCGCAGTATAAAAAATGTGCGCCTCGTTCGCTGCCCGGAATCAGAAATTAGAATACCGAGCACGCCGTCACGGTGAATAGCGACTGGTACCTCCATGAAAAATACTGGAATGTTGATTCAACGGTCGAGAAAAAATATTTTTTTCCGTAGAACGGTGCAGTGGGACATTTCCAACGCTTGTACAGGCGTTATCAGTGCTTGGCCGGTGAAGGTCGCGGATCAATTTCTTGAAATCAGAGTGGCGCGAGTGATTCGCGAGGAGACGCGATACGCCGATTGTACAAATAATCGCGACAGGCAAAAGTTGAGCCAATATTCCATTCGGTCGGTGGTAATCGACCGGCGGCGGCGGCGAGATGGTTCGCTTGAAATTTCAGGAAAAAGATTCAATATTTTTGTAAATTATCATCTCTCTATCAGCTCGATCGATTATATATTTCTCACGATGGTTTATCACATTCCGATTAAGTTCCGCTTGTTATCGTAATTTTTACCATTTGCGTTCGTCCTCTCAAGTCTAACACGCGCGGATCCTCTTATAGCACCAACTTTGCTCGTCTCACGACAATTTTTATTACAAAACTAAGAATCGTCGCATCGATGATTTCACTTTGACGAATCCGCCGATGAATGTATAATAAATCTCTCGCGGGCACAACTCGACTCGTAAAACTTCTTTCCACACTTTGTCAGCGAGGTGCCAGGATCGCGATCGGCCAGGAAGCGACCGCTTGTCCAGCGTGCGGAGGGAACGCTCGCCGGCTACCGACTCGCCGTCGACTAAGATGCGTGACACTTTTTTCGGCCACGAAGGACGATCTTCGGTCCCAAGTTTCGTGGGACCCGGGACTACTGTCCTGCGGGAACAGCCAATGAGGCACGTCGGAGGGAACGAGTTCTCATCTCCGCTTCGTGGGGGGTCGGAAGCGCGGCCGTACCACCTGTTTCCACACGTGCACGCAGTGAGACGTGCACACACACACACACACACACACACACACACGCAGAAAAGACTATGCGAGCAGCGCTCGCGATCTCTCGGATCGAACCGAGCCGGCGTCCTCGCGAGATGCAAGAAGGCTAATAACGCGGAGCGGGAAGCCGCAGGAGACGAAATCGACAAAATCGCGGATTCGGTGCACGTGCTCGTGGCACTTCGTCTTACTCGTCGTGCTCCTCTACGATCCGGAAGGTGGCATGGCATCTCGGTGGAATGAGCTCGCCGACGCGAGTTTCCCGCGAGTTATTTAACGGAAGGCAAGAACAACCCCCCACGGAGTCGCGACGGTCGTAATTAAAGGTGCGTCTAAGAGTCAATCGGGATGCCGAGAGGGACGCATGCGGCGAGCTCATTTGCGAGATATTACGTTTTATTAATATTTGCCCGACGTGCGCGGCAAACATTACAAATTCTCGACGGTGTGCACGCTTATAGAAGCGAATGCGAGCCGCGACGCATAGAGGATCACGTACACGCACGCGATTCTTCTCTCTCTCTCTCCCCTCTCCTATCTCTCTTTTGCTCTTCCTCCCTGCCTCTCGCTCCCCCCCCCACCCCTCGAGCGTCGCGACCTTCCTCGGTCCTTCGTCGCGTTGCGAGACCGTACGCTCTCGGAAAAGAGGAAACGCGGCAACACGGAGCTCGTTCGTTCGCCGGGCGTAATTTTTTCCCCGTTTCGCGTTTCGAAAAATAGCTCTCGGAGAAGGCGCGCACACCGCCGGCGCCGGCTACGTACTCTCGTGCATTCTCGCGTACACACGCGAGTACCGCGGTAACCGGTGCGGCTACGTGGAACGGCGAGCGAAGGGCTCGGGCGGCGAGCGCTAATACGCGCGTGTGATTATCCTTTTTCTCCGTGCCGGCCGTTTTATGGAGGAGCGTACGTACGGAAATATTTAAGGTCTGCTTTCCGCGAGATGTATGGGGACGTTTTGTATAGAGGACGCGCGAGAGCTAGGAAACAACGTGATTTGCGAGGAACGCTTTTCAGACCCCGGCGCCGGGCCGCGCAAAAATCCAACGAGACGAGCGCGCACGTCTCTCGTCGTCCTTCGTGCATACGCATCGCCCTTTACATTATTCCCGTGATGAAACAATTTCGACGCTAACTGCCTCTCCTCTTTCCCTCTTTCTTTCTCTCGGCGCGCCGCGCCTTCGCGCGGCGCCGCAAGAGGGGCGCACCGCGCGAAATTGTGACGTTCGATCAACCAGCGCGAAAATAATGGCTCGGCCGAGGAGACTCGCGCGAAAGAGAGGCGAGGCGAGGCAATTAATTATTTTATATAAAAGCGCAACGTCTCTCCCGCGCGTTGTCGCGCGACCACGCGACACCACCGGTGATCATTCCTATGAGAAAGAGAGATACGGCGCGACGCGCGCGCGCGCGATTTGTCCCGCTTAATAACGCACAGATGACGACGTCGCGCGGCCATCGTCGCGGCTCCATCATTCGCAGCTCCGAGGATCGTTCGCCGCAGTTTGACGGCGCGGTGAGCATCGGCCCCGGCGGTTTAATGATATCCGGCAAGCCGGTCGCCGGTGCTGTCGGCTACCGGCGGGCCATTTTCGATACGCGACGCCGCACAAAGGGACGCGCAGACGATCTCGACACGGTCTCGTCCGATCTCGGCCGTTCGTTCCGCGACCAGCCGGCAATTAGATCGGCAGGACGCCTCTTTATTACCGCGCGCCGCCTGTTTTGCCGCCGACGAGTCGAACAAGTTATTCGGCGCGCTCGCTCTCGTGAGTACTCCTAACTACCGGCAACGTAGTTGAAAATAGTAGGAGCGTCGCGAGTAACGACCGTATAAATTCCGCGGGATTGCCCAATGCTCGTTCGTTATGTGTGCCAGCGTGTGCGTGAGGAGGAGAGAGCGCGCGCGCGCGCGCGCGAGGAAAAGGAGAAAAAGGGAGACGACGGGACGAGAGGAGAGGCGCGGCGGCGGGTGTTTGAAAAGTTGAAGAAAAACCGTGGCGGTGTTTACCGGAGCCGCGAGTGGAAAAACTTTTCAGACGGCGGCTTTTGAATGGTCGTCGATCGTTCGCCGAACGTTCCGCCGCGCCGCGCCGCCCAGTTTCACGGTGCGCGGATTTACCGGGCGTATTTTTCGTGCGTGCGCGCGCGCGCGCGCGCGCGCGCGGGAGCGAGCGAGAGAGGGAGGGGGCGGAGGGAAAAAGAGAGTGGGTTTCTCTTCTTTTTGCGCGCTTTATTTTTATCGGTAAATTCGTCGTAAATTTATCGGCTACCATTTATCGCCTCGGCACGCTTCACGCGAACGAAAGTGACTGGGTAACGTGCGCGCGCGCGCGCGTTCTTCCAATACACCCGCTTTAAAAACGTCGCGATAAACGCGACTACGCGCTAATTAAGACGGGAATTAGAACGGGCTCTCTGATCGCGCGTCGACGGACGTTGTTTGCGACAGGTCTTGCTGTCGTCTACAGATCGAATTTTACCAACGAGTGCGTCCAACGCGCGCCAGTCCGTCAAGACGTCAAGTTTCTTCGCGGAGATGCCTCGCGAGTTCCACGATGACGAAGAGATGACGCTGGTCGAGTAAAATTTGCACGATCGACTGTGCCTGCATTCGATTCTTTACGCGCAACCTGTGAGAACGGCGCTCTGCGCTCCGAATTTTTCGTTCTTACGATACGCGACGATATATACGTGGGCAACTAATGACCGCAAAACATATGCGGATATGTGCGCTCTCGTCGATGCCTAATTATCGCGTTTCCCGCATCAGAGGCCCGAGAGGCTAATTAGCAATTATCCGTCCGATCTGCCATACTTCCTGACGTGTCGCGTGCTCGCGCACACGCGGGAAAAAATTCGCGTTCATCGATCCGACCGGCGGATTCGTGCCGTTAATTTGCGGAGAAACCCGTCCGCATCGTCCGACTGTGTCAATCTGCTCCAATTGTGAAAACCCGGGGCGTTTGTTAAGCGTGATCGATAAAAAATTTCATTCCGCGGTCAAGTCGCTCGTGAAAAACCCAGATGATCTCGTTCATTGGCCTGTTTCCTGTTTGGAAACGATTCTACGCACGATCGGCTTCATTTCGTTTGTGAGCCTTCTCAAGGCTACGGCGGCGGACGTTTCGTTGCGAATGAAATATTCGCCCCGCAATTATTCGCTGCGCCAGCGCCCGCGGCGTGTCGAATAACACAAATATTTCAGATACGTCATAAAGTTACACCAGAATAAAGGGATACATCACAAGGATTTACCATCGAGATACACTACAGAGTGAGAGTGAGAGAAAGAAAAAAAAGACAGAGAGAGAGAGAGAGAGAGAGAGAGAGAGAGAGAGAGAGAGAGACCGTCGATGAACTCTTTAAACGTTTCTCGTCTCTCGAGGTTCGTCTATCGATAACGGCACAAATTGCAAACGTGCGAAACCACCACGTGCCGTTTGAATGCCAAAGTGGCACGCGCGCGTCAGTCTCACGCAACTGAAGCGAGAGAAAAAAAGAAAAAATGCAGAAAAGAAAAAAAGAAGAGAGAGAGAGAGAGAGAGAGAGAGAGAGAGAGAGGGAAAAGGAGAAAAAAGGGAAGAGAGAAAGAAAGGGTCAACGGACGGAAGGGGGGGAGGGTGACAAACACTTACTTCTCGACGGAGCGATAACGAAACGCGGGCGGTTCGCGCGCGCCGGAATTACGGCGTAAACGATCGGTTATTTGATTATGATTAATTTCCATTAGCGTCCATCGGCATAATTCGATTCCTATTAGCTTCGACCGACGGGATAATGCCGCAGCTAATAAGAATACCATTACCGGCGCTTGCTGGAGAACGCGACCGGCCGGTGTTACGGCGCGGCCGGCGGCGCCTGAAGAAGCGCGCGCTGGAGAATTCTCTGCCCCGCGGCCGGTACGCCGGAGGTCGAACGCCGAGGTGTATCTCTTAATGAAGCGAAGAGAGGTGTTCGAGAGAGAGAGAGAGAGAGAGAGAGAGAGAGAGAGAGAGAGAGAGAGAGGAAGAGAGAGAGAGAGAGTAAGAGGCGACGACGAGATAGATAGCGCGGCCTGTTTGAGTTTTCGATCGCGATGCCGGACGGGAGGGTCGAGGCGGGTGGCAAGGGGAGGGGGGAGGCAAGCGACGATAATGCGATTAACGCCATGCAAAATTGGACCTCTTTGAGCAACGTGTCGTTCGGTCGGCGATGCAACGCAGTTACCGCGGGAAAGGGCGAGCGCGCAATAACGTCGCCCGGCGCTGCCGTGTACCTACGTGTACCTTCCAGGCACCGGTCAAAGTGCGGCGATTTTTAGGGAAATTTGCAAACGAGAGTATTCACGCTTGAAATTTCAGCCGGCTAATCGGCGCAAAAGGGGAGATCGACTGGCGGAGATATATCTGGTTTTACGATAATTGCCCGCGCACTTTATATCTCCGCGCGAGAGGACAGATTTCTTTTTACATTTCCTCCTCCCCTTCCACCCTCTGTCAGTTCACCGTTATCTCGTTCATTTGTGGAATCGTGACGCTTCTGGTACCGCCGGTACATGCGGTCCCCCCTGCGCGTTTTTCCTTGCGCGACGCGGAGGTTCCGCGATGCGACGCGTAGCTGCAACTGTGTGTAACTTTCGGCCACGTGTGTCTGGTTTCGGTTTACAAGTTACGTATTTCCTTACGCATCGAAGAGAACTCGCCGTGGTGTCAATGAAATGAAGACGGAGGACAATCGCTCGAAAGCGACGTGGCGTTTTCTCACTTGGCGCGAACAACAGGTAGACCGGCGGCGGATCGACGCGACGCTCGTCCATCATTTACACCCGCAGTTCTGCAATTCTCGCATCGGCGATCGAGCGAGCGGCCTGCAAGAATTCCGCCGTTCTCGAGTTCTACCGCGCGTAAAAAAGCAATCGCCCATACCGTCGCAGCTTCTCTCTCGCGGTCGGTTGTGTAACGCGGGGAGCTCCGCCGCGGAGGCGCGTTGTAATCCCGCGATAGAGTCGCGCGCCCGCACCCCCGCCCCCGCCCCCGCCCCGCGCGATCTACCATCTGCCGGGGGCTCGCGAATGGAAGCCTTAATACGCGGCATTGTAAGTTAGATTGGAATCGCCGGCGGTGACGATGTCCGCCTCCGCCTCCGCCGCCGCCGCCGCCGCCGCCGTCGTCGTGGTGGCGGTCATCGGCGAGGACCGAGTCGCGCGCGCGACACAGATTGAAAGCATCCCGCGCGCGCGTCTCTCTAGCCGTCGCTCGATCCAGACGATCGGGGTGACCCATTGGTGCGATTCACCCAGTACAGAAGCACGGGGTTAACGCGGAAGAGAGGTATGGCCTACAAAAATACAGATTTCCAATAACCGATAGCCCTCTCGCTCGCGCCCACGTTCTTCCGCGACGCCCTCCGTCCGTCCCCCCCCCCGTCTCTCCCGCTCTCGTCCCGCCCGCTCTCTTGGCGCTCCCGCGATCGGACACAGAAACAATACAGCATGCGCGAAGGGGTGTCTATCCTCCTCTCCTTCTCTCTCGCTCTCTCCTGCCCCTTCGTCCTCTCGCGCCCTTGATCTCTCTTCATCTCGCGCTACCCGGTTTCTCTTTGTCCTCCTCCCTCTATCTCTCTCTCTCTCTCTCTCTCTCTCTCTCTCTCTCTCTCTCTCTCTCTCTCTCTCTCTCGCTGTTCGTCATTCTTTACCCGCGAGTCTCCGCTCCGCGCACCCCGCGCCATCTCCGTCCCTCCAATGGGCACTTTTTTATTTTCCAAGCCTCGATCCGTACGATCCGTGTGTACAACGGGACCACGTGTTTAAGGTCCTCCGTTCAAACAAACAGCGGACCGGCGCTATCCGTCTCTTGTTCACTCTTTCTCTCTCTTCCTCCTCATCCTGCTCCTCTTCCTCTACAGCCCTTTTTCCCTTTTTCGCTCTTGCTTGCTCTCTCTCTCTCTCTCTCTCTCTCTCTCTCTCTCTCTCTCTCTCTCTCTCTCTCACTCACTCACTCTCTCTCACTCTCCTCCCTCTCTCTTCGCCCCTTTTGCCCTCGTGCTTCCCTCGATTCTCACCGATTCTTCATGATACCATTCTCTCCCTCCTCCTCTTGCTGCTCCTCGCGCATCTTCCCCCGCGCGTGCTCCCGCTCGTCACCCTCTTCCTCTCGCCCACCTTTCCATCTCTCTTCCCCTTTAGTCTCTCTCTCTCTCTCTCTATCTCTGTGGCTCACACGACGGTTAATAAAGCATTGATTGGATTGACACCGATATCGGACGCGTTGTTCGAGGTGAATGAGAGGCCGGCGGTCGCCTCGACACCCGCGTTCTTCAATGTTTCTTCCTTCCCCTTCGCTCGGCAGTCACAGCATCGCATCGGGCCCACCCTTCAGCTCGCTATTTGTCACTGCCGCGTTCTCAAATGCCGCGATTTAATGACGATTTATCACCTCCGCGCCTCTCCAAGGTCTCGCTGTACAGCAGGCGGAGGCGCCGCTCGTCCGAGCTCGCTCATGACGCACGCGTGACCGCTAAGCGCCGTCGAGGTGGAAACGCGCGCTCGCGAGGTCGTGGAACACGCGCGCGAACCGGCTCTCCTTTTTATATTTGTTCTCCTCACTCTGCACGCGCTCGCTCGGCGTCTGAATCACCGCGTTGAATGAGGACGTCTTTCCCGACCGGCAGTTCTCGATATGATATCTCGAAGGGATTATGACGAATGACAATTTGGAGCTTCCGCCGTTACGTTCCTCGAGCGGCCGCGAGTTTTCGCGAGCGTCAGTCGTGCGACTCGCCACCGCCTCTGAGACCACCGCTGAGACCACGGGCGAGGAGGACAGGGAGGGGGGGGGCGGTTAAGCACGGGCGTTTAGCGCGGCGCGCCAATTTCACGCAGGTGTACGCGTCTCGAAATGGAGCGAGCAAGCGGCGGCGTTACCATGGGGGATTCGCAGGAGCCGTACAGGACGTACGGCTGTGCGTAATATCGGTCATTGACAGCGATAGTGTTCCGCAACGTTCCGGAGAATGTGCGTTCACGGTCACGCACGTACCGGGTGACGTTAATGTTGACCCACTAATGAAGATAGACCGCCATGGGGCGACGACGTGGACTTGGACGTGCGATCGATCGACATCGGCCGTCGCGCGATCGCCCTGCCGACGACGAGTGCCCCGTGTTCATCGGCGATGTCCAGGGGAAAGCACGCTCGGTCGCGGCGGAGAGAAGTGCGGCGGGAGGGACGTGATCCGAATTTTTCCGCGAGCGTACTCGAGGCATTTTCGTGCTCGCTCGTCTCCTTGAACGAGCAGCCGAGAAGCGGCCCCGAGACCTCGCTCGTCAACGAACGAAGACGACTCGGTCTCCGCGTGGAAGCGGAAGCGAGGAAAAGCGGAAGACCTCGGGAATCACCCTGTTCACGCGGGTAGCCGCGGAATCCCGCGCTTTTTCCAATCGCCGTAAGGTCACGAGCTCTTGCCCGCGAAGAAGTCCGCACCTCGCGAGAGAAGAAGAAGAAGAAGAAGAAGAAGAGAGAGAGAGAGAGAGAGAGAGAGAGAGACGCGTGGTCGCGCTACTCGATTCCGGCGGCGAGGCGATCGTGCCGAACGGGCCGGGGAATTAGAGCGTGTGCGGACGTTCCGTGTCGAACGGTCGTGAAATTGCATACCCACCGGTGCGATCCACCCAGTATGCAGTTCGGTTGCACGTATGCGGCTGTTAACGTGTGGCACGCGTATGCACAGTAGCACTGGGCCACGGGATTCGGCTGCGGAGGGGCTTGGGGGGTGAGGTCCGTGCGAAGGGGGTCAATGCGCGTTAATTGATCCAGTGTCAAGGTCAAACCTCTCTCGCGCGTCATCGCATTATCATCGATTATCGGACGTATCCCCCCTGGTCAGTTCTCAGAGAGCCAGCCCGCCGTGAAGTGTACTGAATCGATAGTGGAGATGTATCGATAAGATGACGAAGTTAATCCCGGCTTTAATGGAGGAATGTGGGTACGATTAGCTCCGGCGCGCCGTCCTCCCTCCATCGCGTCGCGTATGATCTATCGGCCGCCTAATCGCGTCTATCTCGGATTGACCACGCGAGCCGCCCGAGAGATTTGCTCGCACGGGAGCCTTCGCGAAACTCGTCGGTCGCTCGTGATACTCTCCCTTCGACGTCTTTCGCCCTCGGAGCGCGCTTCTCCGTCGTCGTCGTTCAACCGCGCTTCGATACTCTCTCTCCGCGCGCGACAGCGATCTTTTGGAAAGGGCGAAGGGGGAAGCAAGGAGAGAGATTTTCGTAACGTGCTTAACATTTCCCGTTGTATTTCGTCGCTCATTATCGCGTCGCGGGACGCTCGTCTCGCTCAAGAGCCACTAATGTGAAGACCGCCGATGTGAAATGGCCTGAAAGTTGGCGAATTCGTTAAACGCTCGTACACACGGGACGATGATTACGCGCGTGACCTCGGTCTTCGGCTTTAATTCCGGAGATGGGTCTCTCTCTCTCTCTCTCTCTCTCTCTTCTCTCTCTCTCTCTCTCCCTCTCTCTCTCTCTCTCTCTCTCTCTCGATACGTCAGGCCGGGCTGTCTCACGATCGAATCCCCACGTGGCGCGCGTCCGTCACGACGAAGGTCGCGGATTACGTTCGGAGAGAGTGGTCGGAAGTGAGCGGGTCGGCGAAAAGCGAAGAAAAGAAACGCCGGCGTGCGAAGCGTCCGCGGTCGCTGCAATAAATCGGTCAGACCGTGAGCCCGTCGCTCGCGCCCCTGCGTGGACACAGTTTCCCGGTCGTGTCGTTCGATTTTCTTTTTTCCTCGCCCCCGCCTGTCCCGCCGGTGTCAGCTGCGGCATCGATCCCAAAACGAACGGCGCGAGACGAGACAGACGTCGCGTGGCCGTGAAGAGAGAGAGAGAGAGAGAGAGAGAGAGAAGGGGGGGGAAGGAAGAGAGAGAAAACGCAGAAAGAAAAAAGGGGATGCAAGAGAGAGTGAGAGAGAGAGAGGGGGGGGGAGAAAGAGAGAGGAAACGCAGAAAGAAAAAAAGGGATGCAAAAAAGAGAGAGAGAGAGCGCGTGCGGGAGATGCGAGCTACGTATGCCACGCGCGCGGGGAGAGAGAGAGAGAGAGAGAGAGAGAGAGAGAGAGAGAGAGAGAGAGAGAGAGAGAGAGAGAGAGAGAGAGAGGGAGAGAGAGCGAGCGAACGGTTGACTTGCGCAATGGCCGTAGAATCGGTCGAAAACGAAAGTAGATGACGTGGCTGGATGCGGCCGGCAGACGGACAATAACCAATCATGTGCAATTAACCTGTGACACCATGACACCTAAATACTCCCGGACACCTATATAGCGGTTATGTTCCCATTATGTGGCCGTATCGACACGTGTTCCGTGCCGCACACGCTACGCAACGCAACGGCGGCGGCGGCACACGCCGCGCGCGCTCCGCCGACGCAACGCAACACACACGACTCCAGCCGGCGGCACGCCGCTCCGCGCGCGCCGACACACATTCGCGCATTGTGCGATACGTCGTCGTCGGCAGCCGCCGCCGCCGCCACGTATAGACGGCCCCGCGTATGTACGTTGGACATATTGATACACAGTTTGATACACACAGATTACATAATAGGCCTATATCACGCGGATCGGCCTCGGGACCGCTGCCGAGGCGAGTCGTCGCGCCGCCGCTGTCACGATTCGATTTGACCGACTACCGAGACGTGCGGACGCGTGATGAGACGCCGCCTCCGCGTGATCCTCAGTCAGCGTGACAATCGGGCTCGGGCTTTCGTATTCGTGGGCAAAAATAACCCACGCCTGGGGTCGTTGGCAGGTGGCAGGATCGGCGCCTTTTTAGCGTCAGCTGAAATGTAGGATTTAGGAGCGTGGGACTCATAGATAGTGAGGGATCATAGATTACGTTCCGCGATTACGTCGCGGCGAACGTAATCAGCGGGCTGAGCTCGCGTTCGAGAAACATAAGCTGGAGTCTGGTCAAATTATTTCGGAGATATGTTCCGGAGTCTCGCTCTCGCGAGAACACTCGTTTACGGAACGTGTTCTGACGAATGATTCTTCTACGCAGGCGGTTTGGAATCTCCTATCGGGTGTCGCGTGAAAATCTTCGTTTGCCGAAGACGCGACTTGCAAGAGTCCCCCATTCATATCCGACTCGCAAAGTCTTGGCTATATGCAGCGTCTTTCAGATTCGACGGGCATCTGAACAACATCTGAAATCTTAGCGAGACGAGGTGCCAGCGGGATCAGCTCGAACGACTACCGTACGCGATACCGCCGTCGCGATGGGTACCTGTGTAGGGTCGCTTCCGTACGACTGTGTAGGGGGGGTACCTGTGTAGGGTCAAAGGTGAGAACTTAGGGTCGGGACCTCGACTCGTGCTCCGGAGCAACCTGCCGGCCCTGTCCGCGGCGAGTCCTCGTCAAACGGGTCTCGGATCGATTTACCTTGGGAGCGATCCGAGCACGCGGCACCGAAGCAGCGACCGGTTCTTCGCCGGGGGTCTCCTGGCGGCTGTTGTCTCTCTCTCTCTCTCTCTCTCTCTCTCTCTCTCTCTCTCTCTCTCTCTCTCTCTCTCTCTCGAGCAACAGTGGATTCGCACGTAAGCGTCTAACGCGATGGATTCGCCGATGCGCTGTCTAAAGACTTAGCTTTATTCATTAGGAGCGCGTTCTCACGAAAGGCCGGCCACTTTGAGCCGGAGTAAGAAACGCGTGGTCGATGAGCCCAACCGTGAGACACTATCCGCGCGCGTCCGATAGCTTCGCGGGATTACCATCACGTTCGCAAGCGGAGAAACCTCTCCTGGGAGGGAGCTCCTGGTCGGCAGCCGTTGCAAGACGTCGCCGTGGAAGCACAGTCGGAGGAGGCTGCGGGAGCCCTCCTGCATACGAAATCGTGGGACTCTCTCTCCGCCGACGAAGTCTCCGCGCCGAATAGCACCGGCGGACATCTGTCCGTCCGTGCGCGAGGACGGCCGCGGGCAATAGTCCTGAGCCGCGATTGTTCGATCGTTGCCGGTGTTGAATGCCGGCATCAATCAGACGGCGGCTCGAGCTGATCGAACACACCGCCGGCGTTATCGCCGGCAGGTCTACCGGCAGATATTATCGCGAGTGGCGATATTAGCGCGATCGCTCGCGATCGCAGATGCAGCCCGGAATAAATTGCACCGGTCGTAACTTTCGGCGGGGGAGGAAACGCGACGGAGGAGGAGGAGGAGGAGGAGGCTACTGTGTTTGCGAGCGAGCGCTCCCGTTTTAGCGCGTCGACCTCAAAACGTTCGTCAGCGACGTTCCCTCACGGCGCGGCGCGATTTAACTTGTGAAAAGACTGACGTCAAACGCAACTTTCGGGCGGTTGGAGATGCGGAGAGATAGACTAGGAAATCGCCCGCGGAAAACTGTTACAGACATGTCGCGAGACGCCGCTAAGCGGAACCTGATATAACTGGCGTGCACGTTCGAATGCGAAAACACACGGACACGCGTGACAGTTCCGCGGGGGGGTTCTCGAGAACTTCCAGTTGGAAATTTACTTCGTGCAACAAGGTAAATAGCTTTTTCCCCGCGTAACAACTTAATAAATGTCACGCCGCTCGCCGGAACTCGCGCCGCTCTTTACAAGCTACTGGCCGGGCGATGAGGGGGGGGGGAGAGGGGGAGGGAAGAGCAGCAGCAGCAGCAGCAGCAGCAGCAGCAGCAGCAGCAGGATGAGGACGAGGATGAGCAGGAAGAGGGGGGGGGGAGGGAGGAGGTATGAGAGCACGATTTTTGAATTTATTCGCTACGCTTAATATGAATTACAACCGCGGCTTCCTTGCAGAAATATCCTCTCGCCCCTCCCTCGCGCGTATCCCGCGCGTTTTTGCTTCTGTTACAAAAATGCATCACCTCGAGGGATGTTCCGCGCGTATTACTGGCGGCACTTGAGCCGGTCATGCGTTTATTCGCGGCAAGACAGCGTCGCACGCCAGCCATAAAAGCTGCTCTCTCTCTCTCTCTCTCTCTCTCTCTCTCTCTCTCTCTCTCTCTCTCTCTCTCTCTCTCTCTCTCTCTGTCACGGTCACTCCTTTAGCGCTCTTCAGCTACGCATTACAACGCGATCGGAGTCATTAATCTTGTCGGAGATAGGTCGAGCGGTTTTTCGAGTCACAGCAGCGAGAGCGCGCGATCATTTTTCCGTTCTTGGCCATTGCGCCAAGGGCGAGGAAAAATTGCCTGTGTCCGATAACTCTGTGGAGTGTCACTCTATTACTCGCGGATAGATACGTATATAAATACATGTATGGATACATGAACACATATATGTGAACGGCAATTAGGCATATGCCTGGTATAAGAGTCTACGTTAACATCGAGACGCGAGGCGTTGCGACGAGAGAAATACGCGCAGTTGACAATCGGAAGCCGCGGAACTTGTCTTCCCGGGGACTCTGGGGGGTTAATTGTAGAGACAAAAAAATTGGTTAGATTGTTAAACTAATTAAAAATTGTTGGAATTAAATTGACCTAATGGGGGAGTGGGGGTGAGGGGGCGCGCGGATGCGGGAGATTACGCGCGTGCACAGATTGTTCCGTATGCGTTCCGTAACTTTTCCACGAAGTATAAGCTGCGCAAAGTTGAAAATATACCGCGGGCGATATTTCACTAATTAGAAATACAAATTAACGCGTCGGCATTTATCCTCCGACTTTGCGCAACTTTCTCCAGCGATAATTGCAATCGGCATCGTCTCTGCCTGCCTGCTTGCCTGCCTGCTTGTCTGCCTGCGAGCGAGCGAGCGAGCGAGCGAGTCGCCGAGGCTCGCCGGAGCACGTTTGCGCCGAGCGACGTCGCAGGGTGCATCGTTTTTCGCGCGAACCAGAAGAACCCGAAGACGTGCCTACTGAGGTCGAGCGGAGCTCTGCTCGATGAGGTATTCGACGTAAACGGGTTCCGCGAGCTTCGGTCGGCCGGAAGATTCGCGGGGTTCTGCAGAATCCTGCAGAACTCTTGCAGCCTCCGTTCTCGAGGCTCGCTGGGGATATTTGGAGGGGGTCGAGCTGTGCTGCAGCTCCGCTGGGGGTCCGACAATGGAGATCGCTCTCCACCATAAAAGGCGTTGTGTGCGCGCCATACATCTCTTTATTCCCTCTCTCCGCAGCAAGCGTTTCAATCCGGTCCTCCGTAGCTCTATGCAAATCGGTTCGAACCGGGTGCTAGATCGTTCGCGTGAAAGGCTGCAAAGACGAATCAGTTTGCGAGCGGTAGCGACTTGAGCGAGTCGCCTCGCGGTGCGGCGAGCGCTGACGATTCGGTTTTAAGCACGGTGTCCCGCCGTCGAAGACGACGACGACGGCGGGGACGCGAGCGAAAGGTCCAGCAACGCGAGCACGCGTAGGCATAGCCGGCTCGACGGGAGGGAGAAAAGTGGCGGGAAAAGCAGGGGAGTGCGTGGGCGCAGGATCGATGAAGGGCGCAAAATGGCGACGACGCGAAAGGATAGGGCATGAATAGACGCGCGGTGAGAGGAGGAGGAGGAAAGAGGAGGATGGCTCTCTCGCTCTCTCGCTCTCCTTTCCTTCCCTCTCATGCGGCCAGTCTTTCTCTCTCTCTCTCTCTGTCTCTCTCTCTCTCTCTCTCTCTCTCTCTCTCTCTCTCTTTCTCCCAGTCTCTCCCTGTCTCTCCCCTTCGCTCTTGGTCGGCAAACGAGGACGAGAGGCGCAGCAGGGTTAGGGGAAGGCGGACGGTGGAAGGAAGCGGCGATGAAGGAACGGCGCGGAGAAAGAGAAAGGTGAGGTATCGGATGAATAAAAAGAGCCGCGCGAAAAAATTGAAGCCGACGCTGGAATCGAACGTGGTCTCTGGGTCAAGGATGCCGAGAGTGAAAATCAAAGAGTGCCGGGGTGCGCTCGCGCGGGCGCGGACGAGCTCGCAAGCAGCAGCAGCAGCAGCGGCAGCAGCGGCAGCAACAGCGGCAGCAGCAGCAGCAGCAGCAGCAGCAGCTTCGAACTGAGGCAAGGGGGCGGATTGTTTTTATTTCCCTTTCGTTCGGCAAATGAAATTCCATTCTATAAACACGCGATGTTTGTATCTGAGAATGTTGCAACGCGCCAACGCGAGAACGCGAACGCGAGCTAAACTTATCGGACATCGAACGCGCTTTCTCTCTCGCCCGTCGGCGTCGTGTGATTGTACGTCGTCACGTGCATCTGTGCGTTTTACCTTGGCGAAACGTGAATTTCTGTTGACGTGACGTGAGTTTCTGTCTTTCCACGTCGTCCACGAGGCAATTGATGCAACGATTCCGGCGACGCGGCTACAGTCTGCCATTCCGGGCGTGTTGGGGATTTTTCGTTCGAGCGCTCTAATGACACCGCAATGCGTCACTTTGAAGTGCGGCCGCGACGTCGCGGAGGATTGTCGATTTCGACCGGTGGAGCTCATTAATTTCGCGTATTACTTTATCGTCGTACTTGATTTTCCTCACCGGCTCGCGCCGCTGCTTCTCATCGGGGCTCGCGGAATAATATTCGATGTTGCTGGAGGTATAGATATATCACGGTAATTAGCGCCTTTGTATGTTTCCCGCTAATGCGAAAGGTTTCGCTTTCCAAGGGGGATTTTTCCACGCGACATTTTTTTCATCACATCATCTCGCGCGAGCACGCACCGAAAGTAACGAATAGCACGGCTTGAAAAATTCATCTTTACCCTTTTCATCGTCGACTCGCTGACGCAGCGCGGCGCAGAGCGACGCTTCGCGAGAAGAGAGAGAGAGAGAGAGAGCTCGCGCGCGATAATCGATCTAATTGATTAAGATTGAGTTTTAACAATTATCACTCGCGGATCGCTACCAACACCCGTCCACTTACACCTTACTTACGCCGGCAGGTTTCGCCGACGCGCGAGGGACTATTGGAAGCTATTACTAGATTATTCCCCTCTCCGGCACGGACCTCCGCGCGTCCGCCTCTCGTCCCTACGTAATTCGGAACGCAAGTTTCCTCGGGTCAGCCGGATACCCCCCTACCTTGCGTCCCGACGTGAGATTCATTAACTTACACGGGCGCGGCTGCCGTTCACGTCGGCCGGCCGCTCGACGGAAAAGTGTAATCGACAAAGTTTATCGAATGGCAGGGAGGGTACGGCGGTAGAGGGTCGAGCCCGAAGGGAACACGGCACACGGAGGGCGATTTTCCCTCGTCGCTCCGGAGAATATGTACGGCGTAAAGTAGTGGACCGGCTCGCAAAGTAGTTCGTTGGAGCTGACAGCGAGAGCGCGGCCCTTTCGTTCATTTAAAAGTCGCACCTCGCAAAAGTTATATACATATAAAGTTATATATATATATATATATATGTATATACATACGTATATACATGTACATATGCACATAATACACATCGCTGCGTATCACATATTCGATTCACGTCGTGCCTCCCTGTGTCGTCTCGTCGTGTGGCCGATCTCGTCTCCGTGACGATTTTCTTACTCTCTCGTCAGTTTTTCTCGTGGCGATCGCGCGAGGTGTCGGCTCGGCTGCCAGCAACGTCGGTGTCTCGCCGGAGCGGCCGGGGGTGTCGAGGCGTAATGAGATTCCCGCGTTCGCGCGACCCGATATCGCTCAATTATTTATCGCGGCGAACTTCCGCCGCCGTTCTGCGGCTGTTTTTTCTGAAATTATCCGACGATTCCCAGGCGGAGGCTATTTACGGCGCGGTCGCGACCGCCGCGCGCGCAACTGCTTCTCGCGACAGCATGTGAAATTGAAGCAACGCGCCCGCGAGAATAGGCGAGATCTCGAGATTCCGTGCAGCCTTGCGAGTTAATTAGATATTGAATTAATGCTCCTAGGAGATGCCGCGCGCTCGGCCGGCGGAAAACGCCTGAGCGAGCCTCGGCGGGCTTCCTCCGCTGCGAATTTCCCGGATCGCGAAAATAGCCTTCTGACGCTTCTGCATCTCCCCCCTTTCCTCTCGCTCCCTCCTCTCTCCGTCTCTCTCTCTCTCTCTCTCTCTCTCTCTCTCTGGCTCGCGTTTCCTACCCTTGTTCGCGCGTCCTCTTTCCCGAACGCCTTTCACTTCGAACTCCGTCCCTAGGCCCTCGTGCACGCCGGCAGAGGGTGCGATCGGCCTCTTCTTCGCGGGATTTTAATTACCGGCGTATCCTTACTCTTAATTAATTATCGCCTCCGCGCGCGAGTGCGGTACCGCCTCTAAATAATTTTAATTAAAATCGCCGAACGGGGTACCCTCTCCTCCTCCCCGCTTATCGCCCTTCCTTCCGTACCCGCCAAGCAGGCGATTACGAAATTTAATTACCCGCCTGGTATAAAGCGTCTCGATATCGCGCTTCCGATCTCTCGGCTATAAATTCTTCACCGAAACAACGAATTCCCGCCGATGAGTCCCGCTTCGTTGGCTTCCGCTGACCCCGAACCCTCATTATCGTCTCGTAGTCGGCGAGGTATCATTGACGCTCGAAAATCTAGTTTAATGTATTCGCGGCTCTCTCTCTCTCTCTCTCTCTCTCTCTCTCTCTCTCTCTCTCTCTTTCTCTCTCTCTTAGTCGAGCTCAGGAAGAGCTCCGTCTATTACCCCGAGTGACGTTGAGGAGGCCCCGCTGTGCTGTGTTACCCTCTCCGACCTGTTTCGACCTCGAAGACGGATTATTCTCGTAACGGCATAACATATGTAAACGATCGCTCGCACGCGCGTTCCCGTAACGAAGCGAGCTCTTATGCGCTGCATACGCGCATTCATTACTTTCTCGAAACTCCGCGCGTTTAATTAATCTACTACTCATTAGTTTCCGCGTCCGCGGTTCGCATGCGTGGACGGCGCGCGAGTAACCGGCTCTCGGCCTCTCGTTGTTAAATTTCGTCTGGTCGCTCCTCGACATGCCCGCGACCGCTGCCGCCGCCGAGCGTACCCGAGTTATTTTCGCGAGCGGTTAATAGGGAGAGGCTCGCGAGTTAGACCGGCAGCGGGGTAAGTTCCGGTGCCCCCTACGACCGACCGTGCCCGCTACGTTCGGGGGTCTCTTTCTCTTCGCGAAAGTCCAAGGGGAGTTTCTCCGCTCGTGGATGGTGGCGGCGCCGCCGAAATGGTGGGTGGGTAGCTTGCGCAGCGGAGTGACTTCCGCGCGCCAGGCACTTCGTAATGGCGAAGTTTACTTTGGCCATTTGTATCGGGCGGATGTGGACGTACGCGGAGCCAAGTGGGTGAGGGGGAGGTGAAGAGGTAGAGGAGCGGCGGAGAAAGAAAACGATACAGAGCGGACAGAGCGCGGAGCGAGAGATGAGAAAGACGTATATAGAGAGAGTGACGCGGGTAAAGAGAAAAAGAGAGAATGAGAGAGAGAGAGAGAGAGAGAGAGAGAGAGGAAGCGAGAGAGAGAGAGAGAGAGAGAGAGAGAGAGAGAGAGAGAGAAAGAGAGAGAGAGAGAGAGAACGAGAAAGAGAGTCGTCGGCGCGAGATGAAGCAGTGACGCGCAACCACCTTCCTTTGGCGTGTCCTTCCGCGTGGAATCGCGAGGAACGTCGCTGACGTCGCCAAGATGAGAGAGCGCGCGCACTTTCGACTTCGCACAGTACGAGCTCAGCCAGCTAGAAATACCGAGAGCACACATCAGTGCGCGGTGCGTTATTAAATATTTCTGCGCGGCATATCACACGGGAGAAACGTTCCGCAATGGAAGTTGCGCGTCACTGCGCCGGGGCTACGGTGAATCCTCGGGAAAGGGAGAAAAGGGTCGAACTCGCGGCAGCGGCCATAATAATTCACGATATAAAGCTAAAGTACCACGGTCAGAGGAAAGTTTCGCGAGGCTGCGTCGTTGGTCCGCCTGCTCGCTCGCTCACTCATTCGTTCGCCCTTTCTACGCGCGACGTCGATAAATTAGCTTATACTTTTTACATAATGCGACGAGGACGACCGAATAGGAGCACGTCGTCGCCGTCGCCGTCCCTCGGCCTCGCCGTAGGTGGAGGCGGCGGATTCGGTTGGGCCCCTGATGTGCCGTTGGGGTGTCGGGCACCCCGGGAAGGTGTGTACCTAACTACCTCAAACTCGTCCGTCTCCTCGGGTCAAATTAATTCCGGTATTAAAATTTGGCTTGCAAATATTCCGGACCCGCGGCTACGCGTGTAGCGGACGCACACGTGCACGCGCGTCGCTGTTACGGCGACGACGACGACGACGATGATGACGTGGACTAGGACGACGAGGACGCGACAAGGACGACGACGACGATGATGACGACGTCGACAACTACGACGACGACGTAGCCGCGTGCATTCACATATTCGTTGGCGCGTTCGCCGCTCAGCGCCGTCACGCACACGCACAGCGCACACACGGGCTCGCCCGTACGATCCGCTCGCGCGTACGTGTACGCACGTAATTTACATCTGTTATTACGAGAGGAGGCCTCTGCCCGTTCCGCTCGCTTCCGCCACGTTCCGATGTTCCGACGTGCCGCCCTGCAGCGGAAGAATAAACGCGCCGATGCTCGCCGAGCCGCGTATTCGTCGTCTCTCTCTACTTCATTCTACTCTCTCTCTCTCTCTCTCTCTCTCTCTCTCTCCCTCTCTCTCTCTGTCTCTCGTTCTCTCCCATTTCTCTCTTCTTCTTCTTCCCCCTTCGCTCTCTCATTTCTCTCTCTTTCTCTCCTTCTCTCTCGCTTTCCCTCGACGCACTGCGCTACGCTGCATTTTCCCTCGCGAGGCATGCAGTCGTCGGAGATTTGTTTTCTATCAGCGCGTATATTAATGTCGATTTTTTAAAATCCTTTTCGCGCAACCGATCAGGCGGGCTGGATCTGTCTTTTTAAAGGTTCGGCGACGAACCTTTAATTTTGACGTTTGGTCTCGTTAACCGAGGCCGTTAAGATCCGTCCGTTACTTTTTGTCTCGTCTCGTAACGATGAGAAAGAGCGTCCCGCTTTCTCTCTTTCTCCGAAATGAGAGAGAGTTGAATTGACAAGTGGCCGTTTCCGAAAATAATTGCATTCCCGAGATGGATCGTTGATGATCTCTCATCTGTACGCCTCTGAAATTTCAAGCGTAAAGTGTCGATGCCTCGAGGAGCAGGGAGAGAATTGTTGAGAGCGCTTGTAACACGCTCGTTCGGCGGAATTAGTTTCCCGACGGGATATATTATATATTCAAGCAATAATATTTTTACTCGTCGGAAATACGGCTTCCGCGGGAATAATTCGCCCCCTTTTTTCGTCTCATCAGACCTTCTATTTGCGCAATATTGTATCGTGCGATACAATATGGTTACGAGCCATAATTAAATTCTACAAAGCACTGCCGCTTTCTTCAATTTTTCATTCGCCGAGGGATTTCTCCAAGTAAACGAAACAAAAGAGGAAAAGGACGGTCCTCCACGGTGTTCCCCGGATCTCGTTACGCTCGCGTGGACCCTCGGGCGACGACGTGTCTGTGCTGCGCGAACGGGGGTGACAAGGTGCCCCGGGTCACGTCCGAAGGACGATTGATGCGACGCGCAATGACGCGACCGAACGTACCGGCGTGGTACCGCTAATGCGCTCGTACGAGCCTCGTACGCAGAATCGCGTGTGTGTACGGTCGCTGAAGTTCTCATGGAAATTTTCATATTCATGTATTCATTGTTTATTGGCGTACCGCGAGCGAGATGTCGGCTCGCGCGGCAGGAAGGCGCTGCGCATGTACGGCCGAAGAGAAAAAGAGAGAAAAAGAGAGAGAGAGAGAGAGAGAGAGAGGAGGAGGAGGAGGAGGCAGCGATAGAAAAGGACAGGTATCGGAGATACGTGCAATCATAGAACGGCTAACATAAGAAAAACAAGGCTAGTTGGCAAAGGTCGGCCGTGCACTGCTACGTTAGGCTTGTCGCCGACATAACGACCTGCTCGAGAGCTGCCACCACGGTCGACCTGTAATTGCTCGATCGCTTGTAAAGGCCGGAGCACGATGCAGTTTACGGTGCAGTTTACGTCGATGGGTCGCCCCGTTCGCGCCAGCTGTGTCGCCACGCACATTTCCCACGCCGCGGGTCGTCAAGTGCCAACGAGTCGCGCCGCAATGTAAGGTAACGATGAACGATGTCCGCGGATGGAGGTCTTCGCGCGAGATACGTACGTACCCCCTGCCCGTGATTCGTCCGGTCCTGTCAGTTTGCTACTTTTTTTATGCTCTACGACTTTCAAACAATCCGAGCGTTCGTAATTTTATACGGGGGGCAACGCGAGAGAAACGTCGTCTGAGAGAAATCGCGCGTCTAAGAAGCGCGATCAATATCATTCGGATGGCGCGAATCTCTGTGAAATTCTGTTGTGGAAAAGTGTTTGGAGACGTTTTTTTCTCTCTCTCTCTCTCTCTCTCTCTCTTTTTGTTCTTCTTTTTTTGTTGAGCGGTGATGTATCGCTATCCGCGCGAACAGATCCGGCGGAGGGTAAACCCGAACGAGAGAAAGAGAGGGGTATCTTCGTCCAATATCACCGGCAGGATATTGCTTGCTTTTCACGGCAGGAGCCGTATCCGAAGCCTCGCAAAGGTCACGTAAGACGGACGCGATTAATTCTCCTCCCCCGGCCGTTCGCATTTTAAGCGCAGTTTCCCTGAAACTGCGATCTGCGAAACGGCCGACTCACCCTCGGGGCCAGACGGCACATTTATTTTTCCACGGTAGTTGAGCTTTCACATCGTCTGCATCCCTACATCGCCGTTCCGCCGGCCACCCCGCATAAGTAATCCTCCACCCCGCATAGGTAATTTTCGTGACGACCTCGTAGTCGCTGTCGTCGTCCACGTTAATGCCCACCGACCGAATAAACGTCTATGCGCGCCATGGCTGTGCGCGAGCAAAATCTTCCGCGGACGTACATAGCGTGTACATGGATGCATGCATGCACATACCCATATATAAATGCCGATAAGAATGTCAATAGCGCCTAAATGCCTAGTGTACGGCCGGTTAGATAAGAACCCCGAGAGTGGCATCGTGCGCGCGCCGCCATCGTTCGGCCGGATTCGCGGAGATATCCGTCCGGCCGGCCGGCCGATAATTCCTCACACGGAACTACGTGGCCGTACTCCTTTAAACGGACGAATGTCGCATCCAATCAGTCAATCCCGTGCGCGAGCCGCAACCGAGCGAAGTTGAAGGGACGCCCACGCTCCGGTGAGCGCGATCAAAAGGGTAAAGGAAGAAAGCGAAGTCGAGAGAGAGAGAGAGAGAGAAAGAGAGAGAGAGAGTCCCGGATGAGCGAGAGAACGAACGAACCGGCAATACGAACGTACCGCGAAAACGAATTTACGGGCAAGGAGCGGGTGGGGGGACCTCATTCTAATTGATCCAAGCCGCTCTTCTGGGTCGTGATCAAAACTCCGCCATACTGAATTTGATCTGCTGAAAGCTTCTTGTAATTGGACGTAATGCCCTCGTTGCCCCGAGAAAGCGAGGGACAGGGGAGGGCGAGGGGCGACCACGGAGTCAGGGAGGAACCAGCCGGCGCGTCGGAGAAAACCGCGGAAGGATAGAGGAAGTGAGGGAACGAGAGGGGGGGAGTGCGAGGAGGACGGACGAGCGATCGTCTAGAACGCCGGAGACTTTGTTGCGAATTCGATTGTCCCACGGCATTTTCCCCGTCCTCCGGTCTTGTCTTGTTCGTCTACGTTTCCCTCCCTCCTCCTCTCTCACTCTCTCTCTCTCTCTCTCTCTCTCACTCTCACACTCTCTCTGGCCGCCCACGCTAGGAATATCTACGGTCTCCCTGTTTTTCACGCACCCTCACAGCGACTCGCGGTCTCAGGACGCGGCATGAGCTACCGAAGGGCGAAACACTGCGCGAAACCTCACCAAATAGAGTCCCCCTCGCCGAAGAGAGAGGAGGAGAGCGGCTCCAATTTTTCGCTCGTTGCACCTGCGGCTTTCGGGGCCAACCCTCTCCTAGCTGCGGCGATCGAGGAAACCTGTTCGACAGGCGATCGGCCGCGGCGGTTAGAGCGTTAAGGGTGACGTGCCAGCACGCACTCCCTGTCGAAAAAAATTCACCCTCCGGCGGAGGGACGTTTGTCGTCCGAGCGATCTCTTGATTCAGCGTGTCGGGCCCATGCGCGAGTTAATCGTTTCGTATTTCCATGTCCTCCGCTTTTCTCGTGAGATGCGAGAAAAGCGGAGGTCCGTAACAGTCTTGAGTCAGTTCCTCTCCTCTCCAGTCTGAGCGATAGATTCCAATTCGTGTTAGAATATTGACTCTGTCTTTGATACGGACCCGTGTGTCAACTTCCATTGAACTCTATCTTACCGTTATTCCGTATATATTTGCCCTCCCACCCCTTCGACGCACCTGTAGGTGCAGTCTTAACACCTGGTGCCGAATTGTCGTGGTGCTTGACTCAACACAACGCGACACGGTCAATATATTAAAATACGATTGAGACGGCGTTTTGGAGGTGTGTCGAAGAGTTTTCTGTCCCAAGCGCGTATTCCGTATTCTTGATGAAACAATTTATGCAAATGAGTAAATTCTTACTCTAATCGATTTTCGGATCGCGTAGACGCGTAATGGGCCTGACGTCTATCTCGATGAATTCCGCATCGGAAGGACCGTTAGAACACGCAAAACAGAAGCTGCTTTGGAGGAGATCAAGTGCAACAATTCGAAGAGATTTGGAAAAGAGAAGACGAAAATCGGGATCCGCGTGTAATCGCGAGCCGCGGGTGGCGAACAGCTGACTATGATGCTTCGTAATCTGCTTGCAAACGAATTCTGCGATGTATCGAAAAATCGTCGCGCGAGGTCGGTATATCGTCCCGGTCGGACCACGTGATTTCTGCGGGACATGAGGTATTATTGGATCGGGTATTGCCAACAGGTGATTCCAAAAATAACAATAATTTGATTTTGCGAAAATGTGGGTTATGAGGTCTTGCCGCGGCGCTCGACAATGTGCTAATTAAGTATAATATATTTGAATCGTTTATTTCGCCATAATGAATTCCGCGTTAAGTGTTGCATTACACGGCGTGCCCGCGAGACCGCCGAGGTTTATATAATTGCGCGCCGGCGAACTTGCCATTAATTAAAAATCAAATCACCGCGCACAGGCTCTTAAATTATTTTGCCGCCATTATTTCAATATCCCATCGCCCCCGAACGTAGCCCACAATCGAATCTCGAGACCGACGCCCGACTATCCCCCCGTATCGACGGAGCGTCTCTTGTGATCAACAGCCTGCTCAGATTCTTTTCAAGGACGGACACGCATGCGTTATCGCAAATTCGCTCGAAAGGTATCAAAAAGATATCGCGCTGGACACGGTTTCTTTGTAAAAACAATACGAAATTATCCTCTCTCACTTTGTCCCTCTTTCTCTCTCTCTCTCTCTCTCTCTCTCTCTCTCTCTTTCTCTCCACCTCTCCCTCACGTATGATAAAGTCATAGTAAATATACGTTTTTACAGACTCGATTTGTTTTTTCGATTAATTGTGTTAAGCGGCGAGTGGAAGTTTCATTTCCGCCGAAAAAATTTCGCGCTGCTGCTGCCGGCCGGGCTATCGCGTACGCGGCGAACAACGAAGCTCCTCCGGCTTTCCTTCTCGCGTCGCGCAGCCGACGAGCCCGGCTGCCAGAGAGTTCGCAAATACGAATGTATTTTTAAACGAGCGTTAGTGTCTAATGTTCGTCCACATTTTGCTCTTAATACAGGGTCGTAGGAAGTACCGTGCGAATAAGAGCGCACGAGAGAAATGCGTGTGTACGTGTGCAAGGGCGCAAGGGGTTCGAGGGTGGCTCTTGGAGGGATGGTCGGAGATGGGGGAGAGGGTAGGAAAGGGATCGAGGAGCGCGGGGAAAAGGGTGTGTGGTGGTCGCTGGGTTCGGTGGCAGAAACCCCCTTCGCGCTATCTCGGGGAGGGCTGTTTTTCGCGGCTCGCAAAATGGCCGCCGCCCCCACCAGGTCCCTCCACTTGGTTAGAGGGTGTAGAGGGCTCGAATTTTCTCCATCCTGCTCTCTTTATACCATGTTCGTTCGTTCGTTCGTTCGTTCGTTCGTTCGTTCGTTCGTTCGTTCGTTCGTTAGCGCACGCTGCCTCACCATCCCCTTTCGTCCCTCTCCCGTCCCCGCTGTTAACCTACACCATCTCGCTCCTACTCCCTCTGCCTATTCCTCTCTCTCTCTCTCTCTCTCTCTCTCCCCCTCCCTCTCTCTTTCTCTCTTTCTCCGATCGTTCGGGTTCCATCAACCCCCTCCAGCCGTGTCATCCATCCCTCCTCTTCGGCCATTCACCCCTTCCTCCAGTACTTCTGACAGGCATCGCTGCTGGCGGGAAGCGAAATTCAGCATCTCCTTCTCTCCCGACACCCTCGTCTTTCTTCCTCGTTTTTTTTCTCCCCCAAAGTCATCCTTCTCTCGCGCGTTCACCCTCTTCCACCCTCCTTTCCCTCTCTCTCTCCCTCTCTGTCCTACTCCCCAGGCGTTTCCTTGCTCCGCGCGCGCGACCACCACTACACGGTGTTCCAGTGAGGTCGCGTAGGAATATTGTTACGTAGAACGGGAATGAAATTTATAACTAATTACGGGAAAAGTTTAGATGACCATCGGGCGTTCGGTGGCACGGAAAGGGGGTGGCCGCCGTCGGTTGGAGACGCGAGAGCGAACATGGAGAGAGACGGCCTGGGGTCGGGGGCTCGATACGGAGGGCGAGAGGACGACACGCGAGAAATCGGCGACGCGAGGAAGCTGCTCTCCGGTATAGAAAGCAAATTACATTAATTAGGATATTAAGCTGGCGTTTTGCGAAAATAAAACGCCAATGGAGAAGTTACGCGGCTCGACGAGCGCGGCTTAAGACGCGGTACCGGCGGTTTCGGATTTACATAAAATTCTGCCGCGCATGCACCGCCATTCGTAATTATTTTGCATACGGATATAATGCTGTAACTACGTGCGCGCCGCCGTTTGTTACTATATACGAGAAACGAATCGGCAGGATACGTCGGGAATATAAATGTAATAGAACTAATGCGGGCGGATACACGCGACGCGGCGTCATTGCGCTGCGTATAACAACACATTACGCGTGTATGCCATGAGAAACATTATGCATGAGAAAAATCGATAAAAACATAGACCGCGGAAACCGACTCAAGTGTATCACGCATTAGAATATTCAAGGGTAAAGGGTGAAGAATGACGCCGAGAATCCTGCGTTTCGATTGCATTCTCGATCGACGTTGAATCGAGCGGCGGATCTAACGTTAAGCTCGACGAATTTTTCGACGCGTGATGCGCGAATAAAAGTCGAGGAGAAGGATGATTAATTAAAACAAATTTTAACGAGTCGTGTACTTTCTTCCTAGTAAAATTAACATAATTATTTTTATAATTGCGCCCCCACCAAAACACCGCGCATGCACGTTACGTTGTTAAAAAATTTGTCTCGCGATGAATTTTCGCGTGCAAAGGTGACTCGGCAGACTTTTCGACTTCCTTCATCACCAACAAGCGCGCAATTGTGCAGCAGGCTCGCGCGATGCTACTCGCAGCGATACTCGAACTCGAATTAGCCACGCGGCCCTCTCCCATCGATTTCATCTCGAAGGATGGTTATCGCGGCGCGCAATGAAACGCGCGTTAAGCGCAAGTGGCCGCCGCACGGTGGGATTCTGAAATATGCGCTTTGTGTATTATTGCGCGTATCGCGAAATGCGATCGAAGAAACCCGTCGTCGGCCGCCCGCCCGCCTCCCCCCCCCCTTCCGATCGCGATGCCCGCCGTTCTCTGGTTTAAGGTGGCGTTGTTTCAGCGACAAAGAAGGCGCCCCGGAAATTTCATCAAAGCGTCCCGACTCTGATTTTTCGGCAACAACACTCACGTTCCGCGCGCCGGCTAGCGACCTTGCACGCTTCTGAGACAAAATATCCGATGACATAGTCGATGTTTCGGGCATCGAGTTTTCTCCTTTTGAAGCTCGAGTTACACAGCGTGCGCGCGCGAGCGCTCGCTCGAGCTCGTATTAAGACCGCGCCGTTCACGTTGGGAAATTATTCAAGAACGTCACACGCGTCCGCGGCGCTTGCCGCGGAAGGTGTTAAGCGGTGAGGTAATCGCAGCCGATGAAATCCGATCGCAATTTCGATGCGCGTGTGTCATTAATATCGCCCTCGGCCCTGCTTTACTTAATTAATTATCGAAACAGATCCGATTTGCCGTTGTAAGTTGAGATTCGGGCGGGGACGAGTGAATGCGCGCACGTAGAATCGGTGAATTGGCGTGACCTGCGGCGGAACGCCCGCCTATCGCCGAATGTCTCATGAAAATGCGTTAAATGTCTGCATTAATACGCACCGCGTGTAGTTTACAGTCCATTCTTGAGTTATCGCCCATTTTCGAAACGAGCGTCGGCGCCCTTTCATCGCGACGGGATTATTCGGCGGCGGGATTACCTCCGCTCCGAAGGCTCGAGCCGAGTTTCTCCGCGAATCGCGGTATGATCACGCCTTCGACGACTATCCGGTGCGCGAAATTGCGGGCGCGGCACAGTCGCGCCCGACTAGAAACGTTGCCTAACGAGATTCACGAACGCAATTTAGTGCGGCTAAGTGCGGCCTGCTTCGAATTACGAATGTGCGTAGAGCAGTTCTCGACATACGAACGATCGTTCGCGCGAGAATGGAGAGTAACTTAATCAGGAGCGAGCTGCGCGCACAGCGTTGGGCTAGGTTGACTCGCAACGCCCGGCGAACGAGAGAGGACGAGAGGATGAGCGCATGAGGGCGAGAGGGACGGGCGGGCGGGCGGATGTAATCCAGAAAATTATTTCAATCCGCGCGTTTTAGTTGTCGTAGGCCGGAGATGTGCGAGCGCGAGAGCGCGTCGCCGCCCGTCGTGTCATCGTCATGCGCTCCGCGCGGACGACTCCACCCGGCCGATTCTTGACCGCGCCATCTTTTTTCTCGATATCGAGAAATCGCCTTTGAACTCGGAGCGAGCTTCCGCGTGGTACGCTTCGCGTTGTTCCGCGACGGCACTTGGCGAGAATCGCGCTGGAGAATTTTAATTGGCAGCGATATAACGCGCGAGAAAACGTACGCGAAGGAGAGGGGTGACAGGGGGGGGGAGGGAGGGGTGGCAAATGCGGGCTTTCTTCCATTCGCCGCGCGAGTGTTTCGACAGATCGTGTCGTTGTATCCGGCCTCGACGGAGGACGTGGGAGCGTTTAGTTAAAACGTCAGTTCGGACATTAGTTTCCGCGTAATGATTCTCGGTTTACACGCGCTCGACAGCGACAGATTGTTCGCAGCGACGTTCCCCGCCGAATGTATCGGAAGTATCGACTGTTCGCGAGATAAATAAGAGAAACGCGCCAAGATTCGTCCGTCGTTGTCAGAGTCGACGCGACTTGCATATTACAAAGGTCTGCGCTTTCCTGCCCTGTTGATGCAATTTTCTTTTGTATTTATATCGATTCGCATAGACGCGGACGCGGACGACGAGCGACGTCTCACGAAACAATCGCGGTCTCGCGCTCGCGCACGCGCCATCTCCAAATGTATATCATTCCTCCGCGTTCTTCTGAATATTTTCCTCCTTTTCGCTCGCGCGTCCTTGGCGACTGCCGACCCGACGTGACACGGCTGTGGCCGGGCCCGGCCACGGCGAATTTCTCATCGGCGAATTTCGCGCGATCTCTAGCGGATTTATATTGCGCAACTATTCGTCGCGACTCGTCGCTCTGCCGTGGACATCTCGTCGGGTCTCCGTCGAGCCGACCGCCCGCCGCGCTATAGCGCGATCTCCCATGACGCGTCGCATGTGCCGATAAACATGTACAGGCCGATACTTTCGGTGACACCGAAATCCCTATGATTTTTCCTCCAGGGACGATAACGATGCGGTTAGTCCGAACGAATGAAGCTGCCGGTGTAAACATCGCGCAGCGATTTGGCATCGAAAGGCGGACGTAACTGACGTTTGACCTGAGATAACGTCAACGAGCGCGTCGCTCGTGACCAATCGTTAAAAACGCTCGTGACTGTTTAGGCGAAAATTACCGGAGTTATCGTCCGGCAGCAATTAAAAAATTGATCCGGTTATCTCGGTGGATTTGCACCCCCCTCCCCGTCCCGTCGAATTTAACAGCGGACGCGAGTTCAGAATTGATACGCGTGTGCGTTTTCCACGAAAGTACTTGATCTTTGTCTAATTGATCTTGATAATAGAGCGAGTTTCTTCGTGAATGCGTTCAGCGTAACGATGAATCTGCGCGAAGCGATCTACTGCGGAAACCTATAAATTTCTCTGCGCTTTTCTGACGAAGGAGAGGGGGGCGGGGGTGAAATGGAAACTGTCACTTTCACGATATGTGTCTCAGACGGTAATTACCGCTCTTGCGGAAACGCGGTAAGAGAACTGTCGGGCCAAGTTTGTACCGACAGTTTATTCGCCCGGGACGATTTCCTCTTCCTGCCTCCTCTCCAAGATATTCCAATTTGAAGAATTTTCGAATGAGAATACGACGAGCATTAGAATTTCCCCGAGTTAAACCACGTGGGATGAAATGAACCGAAGTTTCTTAGCTTTCTCTAGAATTTGGTGCGACAGCGACGCGAGCCGTCGCGTCGCAACTCGTCGCCTTTCGCTCTTCTAGGCTCGAGACGGGTCCGACAAGTGCGTGATTTAGAAACGTGCCGAATTATTTCACTTAAGTACTCGTCGCGGCATTCATTATACGCCTAGTAGGTCAACGCGCTCGTGGTGGGCGCGACGGCCAATCTGTCAGACGTCAGTCGGGTTTTCAGCCGTGAAAGGTTCGATCGTTTCCCGCCAAATTGATCGGCCGGTATACTATAACGTATTACCTCGTGACGCATCGGCGTGCGCCAACAAATGCGGGCGGAACGATACCTTCTGGAACATCCTGTAAATTTCTCCGATCCGCACCGCCGCGCCGCGCCGCGAAGGGCGCACACGGGGGTACGCTGGAGGGGCATCGTACTCCCGATAGCTTTTTTCGTGCCCCTTCCCTCCCCCTACCTAGCAAGCTCATGCCGAGTCCCCACCATCTCACCGCTGCTCGGGATCCTGACCTCCACCCCCCTCCCGCTGAATTTTTTTCTCCTTCTGAAAAATGAGCCTCCACCCCCCGCCTTTTTTCCACGTCCGTCTCTGCGTCGTGTCCCGTTCTCGCGCCCCCGTCGACCGTCGACTCTCTCTCTCTCTCCCTCTCTCTCTCTCTCTCTCTCTCGCTCGTCGTACCACCGCCTTTCCCCTCGGGAGAAGACCGATGGTACCTCCCTCCCCGGCTAATTTTTATTTTCCCGCAAGCGGCGTTTTAAAAATTACCCTTCGTCCGTGCCCGCAGCCTCCTCGCCATGGATCGGCCACGGTGGTGGTGGTGGTGATGGTGGTGGTGGTGGTGATGGTGGTGGTGGTGGTGGTGGTGGTGATGATGGTGGTAGTGGTGGTGGGCCATAGGACAGTAGGGATACGTCGTTTCGGGTGGGTAAGGGTTGATTTCCCCTACCCGGGATGTACCGATGTAAAAAAAAAGTGCGCGCAGAAGGGGAAAGAGTGGCAGTACGAGGGAGAAAAATGCGAACAGCCGACAAGCGGAGGGACGAAGATCGCGCGAGCACCCCCCAAGGACCCATGGGTCCTTCCTATCGCTCCTTCCTTTTTCCAACCCCTACCGCGTTTTTCCCTCCGCCGCGGTCTCTACTACCAGAAGAACGTGATGTATTGCTCCTCTCGCTCATCCCCCGACGTCGTGTTTGGATTCGTTTTTCCCGCCAAATTCCCTGCCTACAAGCTGCTACCACCTCTCTCTCTGTTTGGAATCTATTCCCCGTCGCGGTCCCTCTCGTCCTCGTACATGGTACAGGTACAGGCGCTTGTCCCCCCTGCCCCGTCGTGCAACCTGCGCCTCCACCTCACCCTTCCTCCCGGCAAACGATTCACGGTCGTACGGTTTTCTTAGCTTGATTAATTATCGCGTCGCGCGCGCGCGCGCGCGCACGTTCACGCGGGGGTGTCGCGATCTGGAAGGACCTTTTTTCCCAACTCGACTACCCGCTCGTTCTTCGCTTTTTTGCAGCCGCCAACGTCGCGTCGCGTCGCGACGGCCGGCGAAAACGACGCGACTGATTGTGAAAGAGCGCCCGGCTGTGCGCGATTTCGTGAATGAGACGGGGCCGTCTTTGGTGCGGCGCGCGGCGAATAAATTGGGCACAAACGGGAGGCTTTTAATTACTCCGTAAGCTCGCCTCTGCTACGTACGTACGAGAGGGTACAGGAAGGAGACAGGGAAACGAGGAAGAGGGAGGGAGTCGAGGCGGGGTGGTGTTTATGCGCGTCTGCATGTCCGGTCTCGCATTTCGGGCTCCTTTGACGACGACGACGACGACGACGACGACGGCGGTCGGTGACATTCCTCGGTGAAATTGCAAAAGCAGAAACGGCAGAGTCGCCGCGGACGTTTGCGTAATGCAAGGAGAACTTTCATCACCCAAAGTTCCTTTACCTTTCAGAGCGCGCATTCTCTTATCCCGGGACATCTGTACGTTCGTCGTAAACAGTTTCGCATGAAAATTTCCTTGGCGAGGCCGACGGGAACTCGCGTTGGCGTTAGTCGCGCGTAAATTTGCGGCTGCGGGCGTGGGCACGCTTTCGCGACTCTTCCGCCGGCAAAATAAATATATCGCACGCGTTGCAATAAACATTGCATATGTACCTCTCGGATATCGCACGTCTCTCCCCCGCGCGATTATCAGCAGGTGCGGTGGTCGCGCCTAGGCAGCTCGCGCCGGCAGATCGGCGGGTTTGACGCGCGCGCGTTCGTCCCGATATTACACGCTTGGCGAGAGCACGGGAAAAGCGACACACTCGCGCCCTTTCATCGCCGATCCTGGCGAGCCGCCTTTGGACGTCCTCATCCGGAGACGGAACGGCGCAGACAGATTAATGGGAAAAAAGAGTTTTTCGGCTGTTCCCGAAGGCAGGTCGCGCTCTCCCGAGCGGATAATTCGGAGGATGAGATAATTAAAATGGGTCCGCGGAAAACCTGTCAGCCGTGGCGGGCAGATAGGTCGCGGAAGCGTGCGAGCGAGCGCGCGCGCTCTCTCGCACGCCCGCATCTCTAGAACGAAATTATTCTATGAATGCTGATCGCCTCGCGTAACGCGCATTATGCAAAGCGCGCGCTGGCTGAAAGTGACAATTTTTACGCTTTCCGAGTGGCCCGCCGACTCGTCGCTCCGTCCGTTCGTTCGCGACAAAACGTGGAATTTCCATTAAGCGACAAGGAGCCTTTCGCAACCGGCGGCGTTTTTTTCCCGCCCCATGCCGTGCATGCGCCGTCCTTCCCGCGTTCGTGCCTCTCAAAGATATCACCGATGATTGGTGTATAGGGCCAATAAACTATGGATATATCTGACCCTCTCTCCCAGCCCCTCATAGGACGGGGACTTTCCGTTCCTGCGTCTGTCAATTTCCTTTCCCCTTTCCTCCTTCCAGTCGCTGTCTATTAGATCGCGCGAGGATGGATAATTGAAAGAATCGGCAAGCTCATCGCCGATGATTTTCACGTGAACTGTGAGGGAAAAAGTCCGGAGTGCGCGGACCCCCGAATACTGAGAAATATTCCGTAGCAGAGAAGCGCGCTCTTAGATACGCGTATATTTTACAAATATGGACACGACCGATAAACCTCAGCGATGCAAATGGGTAATAAAGTGTCAGTTATTGGTTAATTCCAAGCGTGCTTCCCGCAGAGATCTTCCAACGAGGCTTGCCTGCGCCTTGCAATTTTGCGAACGAAATTCAGGAGATGTTCAGACGGAGAATCCAGTTCGGTCGTCTCGAATCAATAGCCTGAACGAGAGATCATTACGTGTGAACGCGTGATTTAAAGGCGCTCTCTACAACCCGAAGCAACAACTACGCGTCGCTGCGGGAAAGACGCGGCCGGGGGCGAGGAGTGGCGGCGACGGCGGTAGCGACGATTAACCGTTCTCTAAAATTTCAACTCTCTGCGCGAAGTCGCTCCGAAATTAACGACCCTTTGTCCCGTCGAAATTTCCCAAGGCTCGTTGTCTCAGCAAGATCAGAATTCCGCAAGGGTTCAGGGATGTACGCGCTAACGGCCGGTGCCCTCCAGCAGGGAGAACATTTTTGGCGGAGAAGGCGAGGTCGAGAAGGGGAACGGCGGCTTTTCACGACGGCAGGATAGTTTCCACGTCCACGGCGCGACGAGTGGTTGCGAACGCGGGGACAGCGAGGGGGTGTTTAGCGGCGGGGATCCAGAAGGTGCCCCACCCCAGGATAACGGTCCAATCCGGACTCGGAGCACTTTTTACCCACCTTTCCACCATCCGCGTCGACGGCGCTGCTGCGCCGCCACCCTCGCGACCAGCGCACTTCGACGTGTGTATTTTTCCCCTCTGAGGTCGCACCAGGGTAGCTTCCCGTTACAGCCACCCCTTCCCCTCTTGTGCTCGTCCCCTCGCACGCCGGCTCGTCGTTCCGCCATCGTAGGGGTGGAAAAGGGGCCCGTAGAAGGGGTTCTTGCTCTCTCTCTCGCTCTCTCTCTCTCTCTCTCTCTCTCTCTCTCTCTCTCTCTCTCTCTCGCGTGCGCTCTCTCTGCCTCGGTGCAGGGGTGTGCGCAGTACGCAACTTTTACGCGGACGATGGCGCCGTATGCCGGGGATCAATTTCGGAACAACATCCCTTAGACTTTCAAGGCTTCCGAATCGATTCAAATTCTACATCGCACCGCCACCCACGCCGTAACTTCACCCCGTTTCTTGTACGCGGGACCACCCTCGTTCCGTCCGGCCCGTCCTTCTCGTTCTGTCCCGCGCGAAATATTCGTCGCCCGTGTCGACGTTTCTTCTTTTTCGTATTCCTTGCCCCGACATTGTCCCTCTATTGAGGTTAACCTCCGGTGCGTCGACGGAAATCAATGATAGGTTCATACGGTCAGGGGTGGCACGCGTACATCATACCGCTCACTATCGCGCCCATCTGTCTCTCGTGAGAGAACCGCGAGACACCTCTCGACTCGCGCACAAGATCGAAAGCCAAGAATTTCTCCGTTTCGTAACGACATTTCACCTGTCTCACAACGTTTAATGATGATTTTTGATAATTAATGACGTAACGTAACGTTTCTGACCTCGGGATAACACACAAGGCATGATTTGATTTTTGGATTCCTGTGTATTTTCCCGACGATCGCGCCGCCTTCTTTTCATTTCTGTGCGCGATTTAATCGCAAAATAGTCTGTCGATGAATGAGTGATAACTTCGTTGCGAGAGGAGATATCATTTGTTTGAAACAACCATCACTCTCGTCATACTCGAGTCACTCGAAAACCGAATACACTAGAGCTTGGCAATTTTGTTCACAGTTGTTCTTGACTTGGACACGTTTGCGTCGAACACCGTTTTCGCAGCATCTCTCTCGTCACGCTCACCAAGAAATGTAGAGCCGGGTTTATTTTTATTTCCGATCCCTGTTAATCGCTAGAGAGCCGACTAAACAAAGGAGCGGCTTTCGGAAGTTTCTTTTTTTCGTCACGCTTACGAAGAAGGTAGCCACATTTTTCTTGTCGCCCCTGATCCTACCAGCCACCCTTTTTTTTCTACGTGCCTTCACCAGGGGTAACCTCTTCCGCGTGGACGAAAATCAATGATGGTGTCACGCGGTTAGGGTTATCACGCCCTTTTTCGGCCGGCGACTACCTCACGAGAAACGCCAAACCAGCGAAAATACCGCCGAGGTGCTCTCCTCTTGTGGTATCTAATTTATTAAGAGCTAAAGCGGAAATAATTGACGCAGTTTCTCAGCGGAATCCCCTGCACGCGTCTATTATTTATCGTTATTCACCCGAGCTGAAGCGAAAGGAAGAGTAGGAAGTTAACCTTGATGTGATATTATTGCCGATATAGCAATGGTACGTAGCATTTTTATTTAACGGATGGATTACTCGCGCGCAAGATACGCGGAATAAATTATTAATTATTCCGATAGAATATACGCGTAATCGATTCACACGTAGACGAAGTCGGACTGCGACGCCGGAGAAAGAGAGAGAGAGAGAGAGAGAGAGAGAGAGAGAGAGAGAGAGAGAGAGGGAGGGAGGGAGGGAGTGAGAGAGTTCAATTTCGCTAGTTCTCGAGAATGATAATTTTTCTCGTCGATAATCGGCCCGTCAATCATACGATCCTTTGTTTTAAGGGTTTAATTGCGAAAGGTAGTTAATATTGATTCCCTCGTGCCACAATGGAAGAAAGTAAATACTTAAATAATTGATGCAATTAAATATTTCCTGACTGGCACACACCGACATGATGAAACGCTCTCGGTAACGCGAGGACTCGTGCAATATTATAATGGACACGTATGTTTATATATTATAACTTGTTTCAATTAAATTCTTGCGGCTACATACATACGCGCTACGGCACCGGGGCGGATCAATTATTTTGGCTTCATTAGGCACGACAAATAAATCTTTTTAGCGAGCGCGCGACACTCCCAGACGCGAGCGACGTCTAGCCGGAGAAATCGAGCCATGTTACGTGAAAGGGGACACAGCTGCCTCCGACAACATAACGAGGCTACCCTTTTATTCCGCGATTTTCCAAGATCGATCGCGGCGAGGGGGTAAGGTGGTCCTCGCGCGTTCGCCTCATCGACGCGACAGCGTTTCCGGCTCCATTCTCGATTCCTCCGGCCGATTCCTTCGACGATCGGAAGGCGCAAGGCCCGACGTAAGTAAACCTAGTCTTTCGTCTCCATTTACATCGGTTCCTTGATACCGCCAGCGGCTAGCATCAGCGGCAACGACGGCGGCACCCTTTTTCCACCGTCCCCCGGCGTGTGTGTGCATTTGTGTATATGTGTGTGTGTATGCGTGTGTGTGTGTGTGTATGCCGACCCTCTTACGGTTCTCTTCTCTTTCCATACACACATGCGCACATACATACACACAAACATATACACACGCACACACACGCACACACATACAGACACACACGCACGCACACCTGCCTGGCTCTTCCTCTATCGCGGCGCTCTCTGCGTGCTCTCGCGAAAATCCTCGCGATAAATTATGCCGTGCGGGAGGGAAATAAATGACCCACCCTCGCCGGCCCTTCTCCACCTCGCCCGCCGCCCCCGGTCGGTCGTCCCGAACTTCAATCCCCAGCGTGCACGGAGCCAGCCCCGCCGTCCTCCGCGGCCACCCTGCCTCGGTCACCGTCACTGCCGCCGCCGCCGCCGCCGCCGCCGCTGCCGCCGCCGCTGCCGCCGCCGCCATCCTCTTCCACCTCCGCCTTCCTGTTCCTCTACCTATGTCCACCACGGACCGCTCTCTCGCTGGTCTCTCGCTGGTTCCCTCTCTCTTTCTCTCTCTCTCTCTCTCTCTCTCTCTTTCTCCCTCTCTCTCGCTATCTCTCTCTTTCTCTCTTCCCCCCGGTCGTTCCACCAACTCTCCGCCACCTCCTGCCTCCTGGACCAACGACCAGGCGACGGTACTACGAGGAAAGCCGGCTTTAAAATTATAATGGCACGCGCAATTTTGATAACCGTCGCCCGAACCACTACCATCTCTGGCTGGCACCACCACTACTACTACCGCTACCATTACCAGCAGCGGCGGTGGCAACGGCGGCGAATACCGCTCGCAACACGCGAGCGACGCAACGCCACCGACCACGACCGTCGCGCCGTGTGTGAGCTCTTTCTCCCGGCCCTTTTGATATCTCGCTGCACGTATCGCGGCTTCTTGGACGAGCCCGCTATGAGTGTAAGGAACGGATTATACGGGGATACAAGCCGCTTCCTGGGGAAAAAAAAACCCACCCTTAAGCTGGGTCACGTCCGAAAGTCGAGCAGGTCGATCGCAAGGTCGTGCGGTTCGCGTAGTCGTGAGATCTTTCAGAGATAAGCTGCTCTCTCCCTCTCTCTATCTCTCCCCCTCTTGTCATGAATTTTCTTTCTCCCCCGTATATCCTCCTCATAATATACTATTAACAACCGTGTATTTTAGAGGATGATAATATAAAAGGTAACCTCCTAAGTAACCTCCCCCTTCGACCGAGATAAAACGTCGTATCCGAAGTCGAGCGGCTGTAAGGATCCGACTGGTCAGATTAAAGTGTACCAGCTCTTAGCCCCTCTTCCCTTTTTTCTTCGCGGAGGAGCTCCTTCCAGGAACAACGCGGCCGTTAAAGCGATATTGCATTCGTGAGATATTAACGTGCGGTGCGCGGGAGGTTCCCTTACCCCGACTCCGTGACCGGCACAGCACCCTCCACCCCGGCCCATTCCGCGGTCCCGCAGCTCCTGCCGGTGACCAGCGGGGGCAAACAATGGCGCGACGTCGGGCACGAGAATGGCTCCGCTTTTGTAGCCGGAAATTGTTTAAGCTTTTGTTATTTTGCGGCTTCTAAATCTCAGACGTCAGCCGGCCTCGCGTCGGCGGGACAGCCGCCTACCGCGATGGCGGTGCTCGTGCACGTCTCGTCTGCACTTTCGCAACTTACCGCACTTATCCCTGAACTCTAGAAATACTAAGCTTCTTTACCGTCGCGGACGGTAGATGGGGAGACATTTTCCCCCGCACGGCGGCGGCGCCGCGAGGACAAAGAGCGTCCCTCGTCGAGGGCGTCGCAGAGACTTATTATCTCTTGCAATTCACTGATCAGTACGCGAGATCAGTACGTGCGAGAAGGTTAAGGGACGATCGATCGATGCGAGAATAATGTGCCGCGCGAGTACAGTTGCTCTCTGTAATCTCGCGACGAGCAAAAAATCGCCAATTATCATAATTATTAATTCGACCCGGGAAGAAATGAGAGACTCACGCGAACGAGAACGCGAGCGCGAACGAAGCGAGCTGTAAGACTCGCGCGGCGCCGATTACTTTAATTTGAGAGGTCATTAATTCTCCGAGCCGGCGCACGCGCGCGACTGACGTTAGGATTAATATTAAAAAATTGAATTGAAAACTAATATTGCCTTAATCGCGTTGTCTTTAGCTCGGCCCGTTGTTGATTATGGGGAACGGAAAATATAATCGACAGTGACGGATTTATGGTACGCGCGGCAATGCCGACCGCGCGCGCGCGCGCGCGCGCGCGGTCCCGTTTCAAGAGTCCAATCATTTATCTAAATAAACGGGAAAATCGAAATGGACGCGGAGAGATGCGGGCAGGCTGAATGTACAGTAATTAATTAAGTAATCACGAGCTTCACCTTCGGATAGACGACCAATTATTTTTCCGTTTCTTGATTTTCCGAAAGAACCGCGACACCTCTCTCTCTCTCTCTCTCTCTCTTTTTCTCTCTGTCTCTCTTAATCGCAAACGCTGAACAATTCTCCGCGTACCACTACGCGTAATTATACATCGCATGATAATAATTTCGCGAAAATGTATTCTCTCGTGCCTATTTTTGTTGGACGTCTACCGCCATTTTTCCCTTGTACATATATTCTCTTTATGTGCAACGTAAATGAATACCGTTTCGTGCTCGCGCACAGGTGCGCGCGCGAGAAATAATATTGTTTGACGCGTCGCGCGGAAGAGGAGAGAAAGACGTACGACTGCGTAATTACAATTTGCTAAAAATACATTCTTCGTGTCCAAAATCAAAGACGGCTCATTTAGTCGAACCGCGGCGCGCCTCGACGTTCTCGCAAAACACACAGAGTCTCTGACTTTTTGCTCCTCGCGACTCGTGTGCATCTCGTTAGTCGCTTTATGTAGGGGTAGAGTGAGAGCCGGCTAGCACCGGCTAGCACCGGCTAGCAGAGTTAGCGAGCTGCAGCTAGAGCCACATGTCTCTGGGACACGTCAGGCACATTACGGGTACCTTTAGAAGAAAACAGTTCGATTCGGGCTCGTCGGGCATGGACGGAGGAGGGGCGGAGGGGGGGAGGATAGTTGGAGGGGCGGAGGGAACGGCGGAAATGGAGAGGACCTCGCCCACGTTGTCGGATCGGCGCGTAGACGAGCGTGAACCTCTGCGAGCTCCATATCTATTTTCATTAGCGACGAGGAACTGTTTAACGTTCTACGGCAGATATTTATAAAGCGAGCCCGTCGTCGCCTCCGTCGACCCTTCGTACCAAGCGGATGGTAGCGCGAGCGGACTTTTGGGGTGGTCGGTGCCCACCTATCGACCCTCTCGGCTCTCCCGACTCGCCTCTCGCTTTTGCCGCCGTTGCTTCTCTCTTTCTGTCTCTCCCGTCTCCCGCCACCCCCGCCACTTTTTCTCTCCCTCGACCCCTCTCATTTTCCACTCCTCGTCCTCTCTCTCCTCCTGGCAAGCGACCGATCTTCGTCCGCAGACACGAGAAAAAAGTACGTGCGGCCAACGACGAAGAGAGAGAGAGAGAGAGAGAGAGAGAGAGAGGGAGGGAGGGAGGGAGAGAGAGAGAAAGAGAGAGGGAGGGGGAGAGAGAGAGAGAGAGAGAGAGAGAGAGGGAGAGAGAGGGAGGGAGGGAGAGAAGGAAGGAGAGAGAGAAGAGGGAGGACTACAACGCCGGGAAACGGAAAGGGGTGAAAGGGGCTGAGAGAGCCGGTGAGATACACGCGGCGAAAAACGGAGAAAGAGAAAGAGAAAGAGACCCCTGTGCGCGTTCGCTCTCGCATGTTCGCGAGCGCGCACTAGCACACATGCACTCTCACACACACATGCACACATGCACACTCATGCACGTAGACATACACGCACGCACATGGAACACGGCGCACAAGTGTACAGCCGCGAATCCATGTGAGCGTGCGCGCGCGGCTGTGCGTGCACACGCGCACACATCCTAATTTTAGCCGGCATTCGGCGCAGCTGTGCCACCCACATGTATCGTGGGGGCTCGAAACTCCGAAATTTCGTGCAAATAGCACGGGAAGGAAGCCGTCCCTGATTAAACCGGTTATTTCCTAGGGAAAAAAAGCGCGGGCGCCGGGCGAAATTTACAGGAAATCGGGTTATTAGTCACCGGCGCGTCGACGAAAGGAATCGCGCGAGAGGGAGAACAGGGAGAGAGAGAGAGAGAGCGTGCGATTTTAATAAATTCGTTAATTAGGGGGACGGGAACGCGACTGATTCGGCTTTTGTGCCCCACGATCCTTCCCATCCGATCGTGCGCGCAGGATCGTCGCGGTCGGTCGGTCGGTCGGTCGGCGCGTCGCACTGAGCGACGCTTCTTCTTATCCTCCTTCTTTTGTTTTCTATTATTTCGATTAGAGCGCGCGTCAGACAGCGAGATTGCTAATTGGCAGCGGCGCGGCGCGAGGTGACTCTAAGTCGCCCCGTGCAACTCTCACGCGCCGCGCCGAGACAGTTTTGGCCGGCGGTTTTTCTATCCGGACACTTTATGAGAGAGCGCACCACAGCGCTTCACGGTGCAGTTTCGTTTATTGCGCGGAATTTCAAATTGGCGCAAAATGCGCGCGATATTAAATAGTAATATTGGCATCGTCGATGACGGCGTGACGCAAGGATAGCGCTTCGATCGTCGTTGTCGACGTGCCGGCAAATAAAATTAATTGTAAACGCGCGCTACGCTGCGGAAGATTTTTGTTTTCTGCGCCGATCGCGCGCGCGCGCGGCGCGCGCGCGCTACGACGCGCTCCTGTTTCGCCCGCCGCGAGTGAAATTTATCTCGCCAAAGTCTAGGCGAGCGTTTGAATTTAACAAAAGTGCATCGCACCGAGAAACCCGATATCTTACGGGTAACGCGATATAACCCTTCGAAATTATCGTTAATTGATTCCCGCGGGCATCGCTCGCACAGACGCGCCGGCATTTTGCGCTAACGCGGCGTGTCGCGGGTCATCGTGCATCATTTATCCGCTACATTTCGCGCCTACATTTCGTTTATTTTCGGCAAATGGGTGCCATTATATCAGAAGATATTGTTAAAAGCGCATCGACACGAAAATGCGAAGTATATTTCGGCGGGTCGTTGTATATTCCGCGTACCGCCTGCGTATCCGGCAGAATTTCCCAAAAAGAATCGTAGCGCACTTCCGGACACGATGCTGCGCAAGTGCGTATTCATTACCGAAAAATTACAACGATGCCGCCGGGAATAACAGCGCTTCTCCTCGCGCCCCCCGCCCCGACGCCCCTTCCGCGCGCAGGATCCCGCGAGTGCTAACCATTGCAGCGCCGTGCTGGATGGAAGGAAATGGAAGGTAGGGAAAGATAGGAAATAGGTCTGCATCTATATCGGAAGAAACGCGGGCAAGATTGAGTCACGATCAAGCAAAAATGCATTTTGCATTCCCCCCATCGCTCGACGATGGACTGTATCCTTCGCAGCCAGCCTTCCACGTTAGATTGTATTCAGAATGCCCGATCGCGTGTATGACTGGGGATTATTGTTATTCTACGTGCGCCCGCCGGCCGTGCGCGCAGCTCTTTACAAATGTGATGTGTGTTCTACCGCGCGGTAACCCGACAAACTGCTAACGATCCCCGCTCGCGCAAAAATACTCGAGAGCAATAATAATAATAACGCGGGCAAGTAGCTGTGCGCGAAGCGGCCTGATTATCAGCTAAGCATCAATTGATATTTCTCGTATTAGCGCACGTACACACACGACGTTTCCCCATGGCCGGCGAGGGAGGCCACGAGGGAGGCGTTGCGTCGCCGCTCTGCCGTTGCCGCCGTGATCGGCCGTAATTGTGTTATAATGCACGTGTATCAGGCATCGACGGGCGCACTTTGTTGTCAGCTAGCGAGACAACCGAGTTCGTCTAGGTGTTGCGGCCCCCCTCCCGCGCGCGCAGTGAGGCCTCGCGCGCAATTAGCCTCGGCGATCGGCGCTCGTCACATGGAGGGATTCTCACGTGGCAGTCGGTCAGGGCCGTGGAGCACGCGTGGAGCACGCCGACAAAAGGGGGATGCCGCGATGGAAAACGAAAGAGCGATATCTGTCGGACGATCGGACGCCGGGCTTGACGGGGGGTGTCCGCGCGCGCGGAAAGCGCGGACGTCCGTCCGCCGGTTTGAGGGCGAGGGAGGGCCGCGGGTCGATGATACAGAGGGGTGAGAGTGCAGTTTACCTATAACCCATAAATCGACCCCACTTTTCTATTAAGAGACGCACGATTGACTTGCGTTGGTCGGGCTTCCTTCTCCGTCCTTCCCCTTCGTCACCGCACCGAGTCGCCGATATCGCCGATGCGTCTCTCTCTCTCTCTCTCTCTCTCTCTCTCTCTCTCTCTCTCTCTCTCTCTCTCTCTCTCTCTCCCCCTTTCTCTTTTTCCGCTCTTCTTTTTCCGCTCTTCTTCCCACTTTTCGAGCCCCCGCTACAACCCCGTACCGGTACCGACACCCTGTGCTCCCTTCCCCTAATCAAGCTGCCGCTGGTGCTCCTCTCGCGCGCACCTCTACCACGTACGTCTCCATCCCCACCGTGGCCGTTGCATCCTGCGCAAACCTCGTTCAATCCCCTACCAACCTGTTCGTCGTCGAGCTTTTTTCCGTGCGCGCGGAGGAGCTCGGAAACACGGCCAGCGCCGTATCGACGAGAGGTCAAAGAATCGCGATCCTTCTTCCCTCCGTCGCGTCGCGTCGCGTCGCGTCGCGTCGCGTCGTATCACCGCGACCGCGACCGCGCCACGTCGGCCGATTCTCCGACGTTCGTCGCGTTTCTTTATTCGACCGCGATTACATCGACGGGCTAAATAGACCGGACGGGAAGGGTCCGGGATTTGCGGAGGCCGCGCCGCGTCATTTCGCGACGACGGCAGCTTTCTTTTAATCTCTTTAACGCTGCGCGCTAACGCAATCGTGGAGCTTAAAGCGGTAACAAACCGAGCCACGCGGCTCCTGCCGCTCGTGGCTGCATAAGAGGTTTTTTTAACTTGTATTTTTTATCAAACTCGCCGCCCACCCGCCTCCCCTCCCCATCCCAGTCGAAAGAGAATTCGCGCTTTCAGGCATAGCACGTTCGAGAAGATACTCGAAAGACATATAGAGAGAAAGAGAGTTAGAGAGAGAAAGAGAGAGAGAGGAGAGAGAGAGAGAGAGAGAGAGGGGGGCACGACGCGAGGAGAGATAATAATGAATATCATTGCAGAGCCTTCTTCGCTCGCTCGCGCCTGTCAGAATTTGTCTCGTGTTGCTGTTTTAATCTCAAGTGATCTCGCTGTGTAAAATTACCTTTAACGAAACGGATAACGCGCGCGCAGGGTGAGCGAGGAGCTGCTCTTTGGAGCTCGAGTCTTCAACAAATCCCGCCTGCCAGGATCCGTGGTAAAGGGACCGGCGTGGTAAAATGGAACGAGGCCTCGCGTGGAGCTGTACGATGTAACAGCTCGCCGTACCTTGCTCAGCCGGGCGATTTGCATGGCGCGGCTAGCTTCGGAAAATTCGGTTTCCCCTTATCTCACGGGATTATAACTTCTTGACGTTTGGATAAGCCCGGGACGTTTTGAAAGCCGGATACAATGGATGCAACGCGCGTTGTTCGCCCATGGATGGACAGCGGGAATCGGGATGGAAATCCAGATGTAATTACCAATCCACGGGCATAATCATCGAGGCTTCACGTATTAGCCCTTTAAATTTCGTCAAATCATGCTGCCGGGGTTTGGGAGGGGGAGGGGGGCAGCGGGAGGCGGAGGTGGGCGCGGGCGGGAGAAAGAGATAAACGATCGCTCATACGGTTCTGTAATTCAGGGAGTTATGAGCGTTTGTACAGAGCGATGCAAATCGGACTGCTCTTGATAAATCTAGTTAGTTTCGCTAGTCGCTGATAAACATAATTAAAGTGTAATCTTCGCCATAAAGCAAGAGAGAGAGAGAGAGAGAGAGAGAGAGAGAGAGAGAGAGAGAGAGAGAGAGAGAGACAGAGAGAGGGGGAGAGAGAGAGACAGAGAGAGGGGGAGAGAGAGGGGGGGGTAGAGAGAGAGGGAGAGAAAGCGAGAGAGGAAGGGTGAGAGGGGAGCATGCGCGCCGATGAGAGCGGATATCTTCTGATATCGACGCGTGCGGTTATCCGTCGCGATATCCGTCGGTGATATCTTGTCAATCCACGTCGTGCTTAATATCGTAATTCATATCTCGCTTATCAATTCCTTTCGCGCCGCACTTCCCAATGGTGGAAAAAGGACGTTCGCGGGCGTTTGACAGCGCGGACCGCGCTTCTTGGCCAATAATTTATTGTACTCGTCATTACGATGCATTATGTAATGTACCGCCGAATAATTAAGAGAAAATTAATAATTTATACACGGCTCTACATGAATACGTAGTCATCCCGTATAATATCGTCTTTTATGCGCATTATATTATTGTTTTGCACGCTAGCTTGTATCCCGATTACATTAAATCCGCAGGACGCGGTGACGCCCGGCACGAAATTACGTCTACGAGCCGGCTCGTGAGACGCGCTGTTTCGCGTCTTCGAGACCTTCGGCTCTGCGTCGCGGCAGGGCGTCGCGGATAACGTCTGTGTCCGAATCGATGAGCGACGATCTCGCTCGACAATTCAAGCGACAACCTCATCGGAAATATTCCGACGCGACTCTCCACGATCACACCTGCTCGAGCAGATTCGCTCGAGGCTTCTCGTAGCAGACCGCCGAAGTCATGAGTCGAACGCATCCGACGATAAGTCAGCATTGTCCTCGCCGAGTGTATATCGCGGATCACACGAATCAATGAGAACATTCCAATTCGCAGGAGAGAATCGCGCGCGCGGAGGCTACGGATTTAAAGCGTGGCGGACGCGCCCCGCCAACTTGATGCGTGCTTTATCGAGCGCATTATGCATTACGGCTTGTGTACACGCGTATCGATACGTCGACTAAATGCCGATTATACTTGACTAATGCGTAACCTTGGTACATCCGCATTAGTCACGGGCGACCGCGCTAAAATGTCGTAATCCGTTTAAAGCGGTCAGTAGTAAGTTCGGCGTGTGCCATCGATCGGCGGCGGCAGTATCGGAATCGTTGCATGCCACTGCTCGCGATATTAGCCGCCGACGCTCGATCGCGAGGAAATGAGAAGATCGACCGCTCGCTCCCTCTCGCACTCTCGCCGCTCTCGCATGAGGAATCGGTTCGATCGAAGGCGCGCGTGTGCACGCACGCACGCACGCACGTCCCGCGCAACACACACCGGTGATAAACACACGAGTGATATCCGCGGCAACGTAAGGGAGCCGAGAAATGGCGCTGTGTCTAAACAGCGTAAGGCAGTAAACCGATCGGTAATAACCCCGGCGCGTCTCATTAAACATCAGGCATAATCGATCGCCAAACAACGGCCGTGTAAACAGGCGCGGGCCAAAGACGGGCGCATACATTACGCACCTCAAGTACCATATATAGCGCCGTACGAACCGTATCGCGCGCCGTAGCCACGGGGACTGGCGGGGCAGGAGGGAGGTTCGAGGGACCTCTTAAAATACACCCCTGGGGTGAAGCCGAGGAGAGCCGCGAGCGAACGCGCGAGCGACGGAGACGGCGGATGTCGGATCGACGTCGACGTCGACGTCGAGGGCGGCCGCCTAGTTGGAGGTGGTAGGCGAGGGTGCGCGCGAGGGGTGGTCAGGACGAGAAAAAAAAAACCGAGGAACGGGGAGAGGAAAAAGTGCACGGACGGGAGGGGTGACGCGGCGGGGACGGGGCGGGCGGAGGAGGTGAGGGTGCGCGAAAAAGAGGGTTGAAGCGCGAGGGAAACCGGCGAAAAAGACGCGGGGGTCGCGGGAAAGGGCGCCGCCCCAGCGACGAATTTTCGGGCACGCGGCCATTGTGGCGCGGGGGCGTGGCCGCGCAGACGCTCGAAAAGAAAAATCGACGCGGTCCGCGGGGGTGAAAAGCAGCGCGCGCGCCGCGACGGTGGCCCGGCAGAAAAAAAAGAGAACGACTGACTAAGAGGGCCAGAAAGAGGGAGGAAAATGCGCGCGGCTGCCGGAACGGTCGAAGAGGGCGACGCTGCGCTGCGGCGCGGCGAGTCGCGCAACCCTCTCTCGCGAAAATCATCCCCTCTCATTCCCGGTCTCGTTCCCGACGCTCGACGACGCCGCTCTCCCGCTCAGCCTCGCTCTCGCTCTCGCTCCATCTCCACCCGTGTCCCTCTTCGCGCCCTTTTTCCACCCGCGACCGACGTTCTCCGTCTCGTTTCTGCCCCGTGCCTTTCGCGCGTGCCTCCGTTTCCCCTTTCGTCACGGTAACCACCCCTTTGGTGCTCCTCACACGAGTCCTCTCCTCCTCCGCGTCGCCGGCTGGAGTACCGGAACAGGAGCGTCGGCGCGAAGGGGCACGGAGGGAAAAAGGGATTAGCGAGAAAGAGGAAGTGGTGAGGAGCGCGCGCGCGGGGGAGCCGCGGCAACGGCGGGACTGGCTGTAGGAGTACGGAGAGAGCGAGCAGCATCAAAATTATTTTCCAGCGGGCACCACCGACGGCGCGGTACCACCCCGAAATTTCAGCCCTTTAATTTCAGATGGTATGATAATTCGCGGCGATATTTCACACGAGTCTGGAACCTGGCTCAACGTGGATTTTATTGCGGCTGTAAGAGGGCGGGGCGCGGAGGGGCAAAGGCGGGAGGAGGGCCGCGCACGGCACGAAAATTTCTCGGAATTACCAAAAAGGCACCACGGGAAGAGGCGCTCGGTGAAGTTGTTAATTAATCTAGGCGTCTGGACGCCCCGTGTGCGCGGTCGAGCGATCTCGCACTATGTCAAATTGAATACGTCTTTTCGAGCGTCGCTTTTTCGGACGTCGCAGATCACGGGGCCACGCGTGAGGAATTCGTCTTCGTGGCGTCATTTTGCCGACGTACGCGGTGCTCGTCCGCGGATGTGCCATCCCCGTGCCAATCGCGATTGCAAATTCACGAGAAAGAGAATGGACGACGAATGGAAAGGAAATAATCGGCTCTAGACGATATAGAGTATATTGGTTAATGCAAAATGTCTGTCGAGAATCATGCCGGCGAACGGTCGAAATTTTGTCATTCTTCAACCGCTGTGCGACGTAAAAGCGGTTACCGAACAATGTTGCAACGATTCACGCAGAATATTAGTATGTAACGCGAACAATAATTTGACTGTTATACCTGCTTTATAATTATTAGATCTTGCGGCGATTATTCATGATTTCATTTGAAATTCATCGTAATAGTAACAATAGCAAAATCTGCTAAAAGGCTTTGCAGTGGCATACTATTATAATAATTCGCATACAGTAATTAAAGTTGCAGCAAATGTAGTTATGGCTTTGTCGAGACACGCGACAGTCCGATCAATGCTCGTATTTCGCTTTTTATTTCGGCATCGACACTAAATCGGCCACGGTCACGTTATTTCTTCAAGAATCGCTGCGATATTTCCACGGTAATCATTGCGTTGCGATAAAAATACAACGCGAGACACAATATGCGCGCGAGAGCTGTGTAATTAAAAACATGAATTGCATTAAAATTAATTAAAACACAGAAGTAATTAATATCGGTTCCGCGAAGATACGAAGACACGAGCGAACGAATAAATGAGTAGTTATTACGCTTCAGGACAGTTTTCTCCAAACGTTATTTGCCGGAACTTGGTTGTGCTGCAAAAGGAAAATAAGGGTTTTACGAGAAAAGCGATCTCTCTCTCTCTCTCTCTCTCTCTCTCTCTCTCGTATTACGTTATTTGCTTATTGTTACCATTATTTGTAATCTACTCTTTTTCTGCTTTACATAAAAACGCGCAATTATACGAAAAGACAATTCCCGCAACTTTTTATTGATCCTTTTTATCCGATTTTAAAGGCCGCCGCGGTCAGTTTTAAGTAAAAAGTATTACCGTAAAGTTAGAAGGATTACACAGGCGGAGAATCGTCCGTTCGCATAGTTTAAAATTTCTCCTCAGAAATATTAAAGGGCAGAGGCGTCGTAACTCTTTTTGGTCGTGCTTTCTTGCACTTTACGCGGGTAAAGTGTAACAAGTGTGTGTTCGTGCTCTTTTCAGAAGGAGAAAAAATAAATGGTAAAAAGGCGAAGGTAACGGAAGGAACTCGTACGGAGTCGGAGAGAAGGAGAAAGAAACGGCGGAGAGAGGAGGATCGAGCGGACCCGCGTGTTTTAAAAGGCGTTCCTTCGAGATAATCTCAGAGTCAGAGCCGCGATGCCTAACCCTGGACGAGCTATAGGCGACCGCGCAAATGGGCTAAATACCCCCTCGCGTGTTTCAACGTCCATGGGGATGTCGTGGGCGCCGTTTGTCGGCTGGGCGAGGCAAGGTGGCGGGAAGGGATCGGCGTGCCGAGAAGCACCCAGGACTTTATCCTCAACAGTGCAAAACGGCGCAATTTCGTTTTCGGGGGAGAACGAAGGTACGTAGCGGCGAGTTGGCCGCTCGAGGACGGGCGTAGGGTCGCGCGGGCGAAGAAAAGGAGGGGGGCCGGTGGAGAAGGATCCTGGGTCCGCGGAAGGAGCGAGCGAGAGAGGCGGCAATTTTTTAAAATTAAGGCTGTTAAACCTAATCTCCAGGTGTGCGAACGCAAGCGCGTAGAAGTCGTAAAAATTCTCGTGTGCCGTATCTGCCGCTGCGCAACCCTCTCTCACCCTCTCGCCCACCCACCCCCTTTCACCCTTTCTCTCTCTCTCTCCCTCTCTCTCTCTCTCTCTCCCTCTCTCTCTCTCTCTCTCTCTCTCTCTCTCTCTCTCTCTCTCTCACCGTCCCTCCCTCTTCCCCGCTCTTCCCGCTCCTGCTTTTTCACGCACTCTCCCTGTGCCTTTCGAGAGACGTCGCCCGCGCCGCGCCCCTGGCGTCCCTTGTCGGTGGTTAAATTGCCGCACGAAACGTTCTTAATGTCCAACCACGGCGACCTCCGTCCGTCTCTCTTTTCCTCTCTATCTATTTCTCCCTCTTGGCCACCACCCCGGCCCACCACCGCGTTCCCTCTTTCTCTCTCTCTCTCTCTCTCTCTCTCTTTCTCTCCACAACTATTTCTCTTTCTCGTCGCAGTCCGTCCCGTCGGTCTTTCTCTCGTTTCGTACTTTTGCAGACCTCTCTCCTGCCTTTTTCTCCTCCTCATCCTCCTCCCCCCTATCCCACCCTCCTCTACCCGCTGCCCGCCTCGCGGTCTGTTTTCCGAGGGTCGCTTTTCCCTCTTTTGTTTTTCCGCGGGGCTCCCACCGCCCGTCTCCGTCGCGGACGCGCGAACGACCGCGATGGTGGCCGCGACGCTCGCCACCGTGCGCGGAAGAAGCGCTGAATGTCGGATTACGAGCGGCTGCGACGCGATAAACGCACGAATTATGCTCAATATCGCCGCTTATCCGGCAGCGGAGCACCGTCGCTCGCCGCCGCCGCCGCCGCCCGCGCAGTCATCGCCACCGGAGCGAGCTTCCTGGTCGAGAATGCGCGCATAAAACGATCGCGAGCTTCAAATTCTTCACGCTTATTGAAGCGATTAACGGCCATAGACGCACCGCAGCGCATCCGGTCCAATCGCGAGATATTTCTGCTCGTTACGGAAAGATTACGAGCAAGCTGCCGCAAATAATCCTCAAGGATCGGATATGTTTGCGTGAGCTGGGAATAAAACGAAACAGCACAAAGGAGGAGAAAACAAATATCGGGCCGATCTCGTTGCGCGTGTTGAAACGTCAAGTGCGCTTTACACCTTTCCCTTTTATGTATCGCGATTATGATATTTCCCGCTGGTAAATATTAAGGCGCGAACAAGTCGTTTCGTTCGCGCAAAAAAGAAGGGGTTGGGGGAAGGGGGCGAGCGAGAGTAAGAGAGAGGCCGATGGGTGGAGGGAGAGGCGAGGGAGAGGGAGAGAGAGGGGCAGAGGATGAGAAAGAAAGAGAGAGAGAGAGAGAGAGAGAGAGAGAGAGAAAAAAAGAGGAGTGGTATGCGTGTTGCCGGATTAATTCGAAACGTGTTGCGATGCGCTGGAGCAACGCGCGCGCGCGAGCGGCGCAGTCGACTCGGCAAACTCGATAAATTAGCGATATTACGATACGATATACGTATAGGAGCGACCTTTGAAACAGCGCTGTCTGCAAATCCTGGTGGCGTTTGCTTTCATCAAACGATCGCGGCAAGGCGTTATTGACTTCGAGCTGCGGCAATTATCGTTCGATTGCGAGCGTTGCGCGCGGATATTGTGAAGCGTCGCCACGATTGCGGCGTTTCCTCGAAGCCTAACGCGCGCGCGCATTGTTTTGTGCGTGTAATTTTTTTTCTCGAGTAAAACTACTTTCCCCTATATCTCTCTCTCTCTCTCTCTCTCTCTCTCTCTCTCTCTTTCATGTCCTCTCTCTCTCGCCATTATGCATCATGCTTCCAGCGCAGCTTGTAGCACCTAGAATGGTTTTTCGCTGCTACTATCGCGCTACTATAGCCTCACCATTACCGATCGACTGAGGATTGACGGACGCCGGTCCGGCATCGAACGAAATCCGCGAATATCCGACGCGAGTGGTCAGTGCAGTTTTCGCTTCGCGCGCCACGGTGATACGGGCGAAGCGCACTTTTAAATCAACGAGGTCGCTCGAGAGAACATGGGAGGGAATAAGTAGATCGTAGATCGGCGGAACGCGCGTATCCGCTTGTGTTCTTACGTTGCGCGCGGAATTTCGCTCCGACCGATCGGCCGAGAATCGGCCGAACGACCGGCAGGTTGTTCCCCCCTTCGCAGGGGGTGGACGACTCGCCGTCACCTTCACCTGCACTTTCTCCTCCATGTCGGCGACCGAGACGTTCCCCGAGACACGTCGGGGGTGCGATCGGAATCGCGGTTGCGCGCGAACAATTGTTATCGAGTCCCGTAATCGATAAGCGTTAAATATTGATTTATGCGACCGTGCAGCGCGAATGTTTGCTCTGAAGCGCTCCTACCTCCAAAACGGAGTTTTTACTCGACCTATTGACAGAGTTATGGCTTTACGTTGTTATTTTTTTTTGTGCCACATATAGAACCTATCCCCCCGAAACTATCGCGTATTCTTTCAGTTACGAGTGCCTCGGCAAATTTGTATCCAATTTTTCTTCATAGAGCCGTCACAGGGGCCCGATAACGCGATGCTTCTGAAGTGAAATCCATTTTGAAAAATCGGCCGAAGGACAGGATTTGCGTCGTCCGTTTGCAATGTTGCAGCATGAGGGAGGGGGGGGGGAGGGGGTCCCCGCCCAAGTTCCCCGCCCGAGAATTCCGATTTCAATCGTCACCGTAATTAAGCCAAACGCGCGATCGATGCGCGATGTTCGTTTCTCCTTCTTCGATTCCGGATCCCGGCAGATTCGACCGGCAGCTCTGAGGGGGCCAACGATCGTCCTTGGCGATCGTTCTTCAATATTCGATACGCCGGCTATCAACGATATCGCGGCGTATTTTGGCGCTGACGAGCGGCGGATCCGCGCGTGTATGCACGTTATCCATCATTATAGCGAGCTTAATGGGCCGCGATCGTTACCGACGTAATTCGACGACTTTTGATCAATACTTCACGTTACCGCGAGAGAGGTGATGATTTTTAAATTTCAATATAATCACCGTGCGCAACGAAGTACCGCCGCGACTGTTTGACGTCGATGCGTCGGCGCCTCTCACCTTTTCTTTTTTGAATCGTTATTCGCCGCATTCTGCATCTACCTGTGAACGTCAGTGGCGCTCAATCGCCGTGACGGGGTCGGTCGATCGAGGGCGTCCGAAGTGCTCCCTCAAATAATCGCGGACGAAGGGTAGCGTGGGTGTAACCGCACAAGAGCATGCTATGGACTAGGAATACGAAACGCACGTTTTCGATCGCTACTATAGAGTCGCACGGGCGACTTCACTTCTTTTTGACCGACCGCTGCGCTCATTGTAATTTCAAGTTTGCCGTGTTCCTCTTCGACTCTTCGACTATAATTGTGAACTCTCCTGAGAATTGAGGAAACTCGCGATATGCTTATTTGGACGCGACTACATTTCCCAACGGTCCCTGCCGTACGTACGTGTATAAGCGTGATTTTAAATGTCGCAACGTTCGTATCGAACAATGCGAACACCGGTCAAACGCATGTCGTACGCTCGCCCAATCAACGAATTAACGAATCCGCTCGACAGATGACTTATGCGCGCACGACTGTCGTCGCCATCGCTGATATTTGCGATATTATTACTTACTGCCACCCACACCCCAAGCCGCCTCCGCGTCTCTTCAATACCACGGCGAATCGCGTGACACGTCGGTGGCCGGTTCATTAAAGTTCACACTCGCGTCTGTCGCTTTTCCTTTTCCTTTATTATTATTTTCGATCGCTATCATCCCGCGAATTTGCGGGCGTCGGCAAATTGTATTCTTGAGAACCTCTGACCGCGCGTGACTTAATGGGCTGCGGGTCGGGGGCTGGGTAGGAGGCGGGACTTCGCCGGGATTTTATTGAGTTACTAAATTATAACGGAAACGTTGCAATTCGGATCTATCCTCGTGCGTTTTTAATGAGACGGCTTGATCGTATTTTTCCGAGGAATCAAGATAAATATTCGTCAAGATTGTAACGGCGCGGTGGCCGTCGCATTAAAAAAATAATAACATTTGCAGGATAATAGAAGGAGGCGGATAATGAAGAAATAAATGAAACGTGACACTCTCGATCCGGCGGCGTGAATTTTTCAAAACCGTTTAAAAGCATTTCGCTGCAAGTCGGAAGTAGCCGTGTGTGCACTTGTGCGTCGCGTCTTGGTATTGGCGAAAATTGAATAATATAACGGGTCAGTGACGGGGCTATTGCGCAGAATTCAGCACAAGGAACTGCTTTTTTTTTTCCACGGGGGGGATCGAGCGAGAGATATGACACATCGTCTGACGCTTATGGCCGATTATTAATTGACGATTAATTCCCGCTCCCTCGAAATTCAATCGAATAATCTATCCAGCTCGGTCTATCGTCAGGTTTATTAAAGAGGGATCTTCGTACTGCGCGAAGGTTGCGAAAAAGGTCAATGACACGGCATGTACTTCGCGGGGGAATCATAACGCGAGCGCCGCAGCTCGCTGATTACCGTGCACCGTGTTCTCGCGTATTCTACGACACGCGAGGAAATTTGTCAAGCGCTCCGGCGTCTTTCGCGCAGAGCATCTCGCTAGTCTCAGACGTCAGTATCGAAGTCTCCGAGCAACCCCTTTGGAGGAAGAGGCGGCCGAGGAGGAGAGAACGATCAACGCGCCGCGTAGCGGAGGGTGTTCTCCGCGTTCGTCGCCCGATCGGCAAGGTAGGACACCGTTGCCGGCCCTTCCGAGGGCCCCGGGTTACCGACGTTACGACGTCGGCGAGCGCGCGCACGGCGCGGCCATCTTCGAAAAACGAGCGAGCGACGCGGCGACGTACGAAAAACAAAATGAAAGCGCTTGCGCCGCCGCTCCGGTATTGAGCGAGGCCCCCGGCGCCTTTTTGCATTTTCATCCCTCGCCCCCGTTCACCACCTCGCCGACGTACGCGCAATCCCCTCACCCCCCGGGCTCCCGGGCCGCCGTTACCCCTCGTTGCGCACCCTCGACGTGGCATCTCCCCCACGCCGGCAGCCACGCTCCTTCTCGCCCTCGTCGTCGTTCTCCTCTTCCTCCTCGTCCTCCACCAGTGCGCGAGACTCCACCGGCGTTTCTACCTCCTTCAACCCCCTCTCGCCGACGCAGCGCCATGGCCGTTTGCTTTTTTGCGTTTTAACACGTTTTTAAACGAACGCAAAAATAAATAGCGCGTCTTGATTGGATCAAGGTCCCGCTGTTTGATCGGCTTCACCGAAGATTTCACCGGAGACGCGCCCGCGCCAACTATTGTCGATTATTTTACTTCCTATATTCTTCCTCTTGGCACGATCGACCGCGGTCTTTTCCTCTCCTTCCAGCGGCGCGTTCAACGTCGACGCTCAGATCGAATGCTGCTTGAACGAGACAGCTGTTTCCTCGTAATCGATTGCCACCGCGAACAGAAAGACTCCGGAGCTCGTGCTGCTCGAACGCGACAGGGTGAGAGAGAGAGAGAGAGAGAGAGAGAGAGAGAGAGAGAGAGCGAGAGAGAGAGAGAGAGAGAGAGAGAGACGCGTCTCCGTGCGAGCGGATAGTTGCGTGGCGCCCTCTTTCCCGAGGAACACGTCTAACGAGTGGAGCGAACCGGCGAAATTGTTGTATCGATTTAACGGCACGACAAGCTTGTTGTACATTCTGTTTGCGCCATTGACGAATTTTGCTGTAACTCAGTTACGGCGCGTGTTCCCGTACGTCAGCGAGATGGAAAACGAACTGCCGCATAATACTTACCGGCAGATTTATACGCTTCTATTTCATCGCGCTGGCTATATAGGGTAATGCGGAAGTACGTCCGCGTGTAATAATGTTCGCGCGTCGTGTAGATATCGCATATTAACGCTCCTTAATTAGCTATATTACGAGCAATAGTATATGCATTTGACAACGCTCGTTTGTGTGTGCATGTCTATATGTGGAGCGACAAAATAATGGAGATATTTGCAACCCTCGATATGTATTTGGATATATTTGGACCCTCGATATCGTATAGGATACGTCCAGATTTATATTTTTATTCTGGTAGCAGGCTCTTAAAATTCATTTTCGCAGGTCGGTATCGCATTTTTGATACCATCCAGCAAAAAATATCCTTTTTTTTAAATCCTACTATTTCAAACTGCGCTATAACGAAAAAAGCACGTGACGACCAAACATCTCTCGAATCTCAAGTACGCGAGACAATGGGATTACTCTAATGACGTTCCCGGGCGAAATACCCGTCAATCGCGAGCACTCGCTGATTATGCCTATTGAATTCCTAATTATTCCTAATTAAAAACACAGGTAGATCCGGAGGCTGTGAGACGCGCGAGAAAACCAAGCTGCGCGCACTGACGGGACGATGTTCATTTTCGAGGAGAGTCCGAGGAGAAAATTACCAGGAACTCAATTCTCACCGCTCGCGTCCTCTTTCTTCCCGCGTCTTGTTTTTCAGAGCGAGCGAACGAGTCTCCAAAGTCGTTTATTGCCCGCAGTCTCAAGTAGCCGCCCGACGTTCCGTCGTTTCTCCGTAGGGACAAACGGAAGAATGTGCGGCGCGGCAGCAAGTCGCGGGAATAATATGTGCTTTATAATGCGCGGCATGGCGGGGAGGGAGGGGGGGAGGGGAGAAAAAAGGAAAGTAGCGCGGGAGTGCGAGGGAATGTTTTCGCGTCTCGTGTGTAGTACCCGCGGGGTCGGCAAGTCGGCGGTCTCCCTTAATAATCTCACATTCTTAAGCACGTCGACTTAATTTGCATTTTAACCGCGTGGCAGGAAAAAAAGGAAAAAGACTCCGTCGTCGCTGCCGAGGGACGTCGGGTCGTGGCGGCGCGCGACGTCGGTGATATCGTCACCCTCTCGGATCGGATGCGAATCTTCGCAGTGAGTGAGAAAAGGAGAGGAGAAAGGCGGGAGAAAGAGTGAGGTAGCATCGGAAAGGTCGATGAATTTTTATTCCTCCGTGTCATCGAATAGCACTCAGCGTCTTTTTCTTTCTCTCGAGGATAGAGACACGGATCTCCCTGCGGTGACCGTTGATCTCGGCTCGACCGGTTTTCCGTCATGTCAGAAGCAATCAAAGGATTACTCTCTCTCTCTCTCTCTCTCTCTCTCTCTCTCTCTCTCTCTCTCTCTCTCTCTCTCTCTCTCTCTCTCTCTCTCTATCTTTCTCTCTTTCCCTCCCTCTACCCCTCCTCTCTCTCTCTCTCTCTCTTTCTCCCGGGCGCCGAGCAAACACTCCGATTTCCCGTCTGCGTAAGACCATTACAGAGTCGATCGTCTTTTTAGTCGCACGAATCCGACATTTCTCCGGAAACGCGATCCGTCTTAATCCCGTCTTATCTCGTCGGTGCTCGTCAAGTCGAGCTGCTGGCTGGAAACTGCTCTTTATCGAAGTTTCGCGAAAGATTCGCGACTTCTCTCCAGCGTGAAATACACAGGCGTTCGCTCGCGCTATCGATCGAAGGGTGGGATTAAGAAGTGATCTCGCACAAGACGTTTTCATGACGATCTTTCTCGATGTTCTTTTACGAGCCGCATTATCCCCTTCGAGGCTCACGTTTATTATGGGTCGTTATCCCCCTCCCCCCCCACTATATCTCCCCACTTTGTACACACACACACACATTTATACGTGAGTAAACGCATCGGTGTGTTGAACCCCCCCACCATACTTCGGCGAGCCCCACTCCGGCTCCTTTCCTAGTCCTTTCGTGGAATATAGTGGTGGGGTGCGATTAGATACATAGGGGAGGTTAGATGAAAGTTGAGATGAAAGTTTAGATGAAAGTTTAGATCACGTTCATCTCTCTGCAGGGTGCGTCAGCGCCTGTGGCGCTATGGAGGCTTTCGTCCATGTCGAGGCGTTGTGTCGCAGCTCAGACCGAACGATACTCTTTCATTTTGCAAGAGCGCGCATCGGGCGCTCCCCGAATTTCAGTGATTTTCACGATGCGTGCTTTTGCTGATAAATTACAAACGGCCGTGAGAGTATAAGTGTTTTCGAATCTTCCGTGTGTCCGGAGTATAATCTCTAAAAAAATAATTTTTTTCATTTGTGAAGTGTAGTGTAGATAACTATATGCATACGTACACTCCATTTCGCAGCGTCTGATATTAATTAATAATTAATTTTCACCAAAGCGAGAAACAGAGAAACGAAAAAATATTCCCTGCTTATCGTTCGATCGGTTTCGCTCGATTTAAACGGGGAGAGCTAGAGTTCTAAAGACGATCAAGAAACGCAAGTCGCCGCTTATAGACTCGACGAACAAAAAAAGCTCCAACGCGAACCTCCGCCGTCGTCATGACGAAAAACAAACGCCGCGGTTTCCAACGTACACGCCATCAATTATCCTAATAATGCATTTCATCACGAGCAATTACTTGGATATGTGCGTTTGGTGTAGCGGAGGAGCGCGCACCGCGCGCGACGCATTAGAAATCCTTATAGCTTAAAAGGACAACAATGCGACGGAACATACACAGAGAGAGAGAGAGAGAGAGAGAGAGCGACTGTTCCTCGGAGAAAGCACTCAAAGGGTTTACAAAAGCATAACCAGCCAGCGAGCGGGCTGCAGAGAGAACGCGAATAAATGCATCGCGGTAATTATCAGGCAACGGGACAAGAGTGAGTAACAACGTTGCCGCGTAGTTCTAACAAACTTTCGCATTTAATTATATACTCTGTCTTTTGCGATTGCGCTGCTCACCGGGACAAATGAGCCGCGCGATAGGCCACTAAAAACGCTGAAGATTAAAAGCGATATCAAACATGTCCGTAGCGATCGTAGCGACGACGGCCGAATGCGCACGACCGAAAATCGATCGGCCGCGACAAACGATCAATTTTCCTTCTCTCTTTCCCTTTCACTTTCCTTCTTCGAATTTTCTGCGCGCGTCCTCGCGTTGCGTCGCGTCGTGTCGCATGGCATGGCATCGCATCGCATCGCATCGCATCGCATCGCGCATCGCGCATCGCCGCCTCGCGAGCGTCGTACCACTCGGTAAAAATCTACGGGAGCCGCAAGAATAAAGGAGCGGCCGCCGAGCGGCGGGGCAGGGGCGCGAATCGAGCTACGAGAGAGACACGACGACACTCGTAGCTCTGGCGAAATTTCGAAAAAAGCGTCTCCCTTTTCCGTGCGCGTTCCGCGCGCGCGGTGCCGCGCCGAGCGTTTCCGCGGCTGCGCCGACGTTGCATCGCGCATTATTTAATGGACGGTTTTTCGCTTTGTTCGGCCGACTCATTAACCGCGGGGCCTCCCGATTGTACTTTGCGCCCGTTCTCCGCTGCACCGGAGAACCGTGGCTCGTTGTTCCGGAGGGTGGGAGCGGGCTGCTCGGGGGAAGGGCTGCCGCGCGAGGGAGGCGCAGGGGACGGCGTCGCCGGGGGGATGAAGTGGAGTGGAAGAGAGTGGCGCGCGCGGGGGGGAGACGTGCAGTCGCGTCGTTGCATAATGAACAGGACGCCGGCACCCCCAGGCCCCCGTCCTGCCTTCACCGAAACCCCCCTTGTCTCCCCGTAGGCGCCTCACTCGCGCGCGCCCTCATCCCCGTCCTTTCGTTCTCTCCCGCGCGCGCGACCGCCACCCTCTCGCCCCACCTCCACCCACCCCCAACTCCACCCCTCATCAACCTATTATTTCTCCGTATTACGTTACGTCGCGTTACGTTACGCGCCGCGTCGCTGTTCGAGACTCGTCGGAACGGCAAAAATGATGATACCTCCTCCTAGAAACAAGAGCGCGAGATTGCGCCACGGGGACACTCACCGGCGCCCACATGTCGTGCATTCCCCCCCCCCTGTTTCTTGTTCCCGATCGAACTCGGGGTAGGAGGGTGGTAGCGAAGCGCGCGGTTCGATCATTCGCCACTCGCGAGCGTTCGCGGAACGATTCTGCGACTCAGGAATCCTTGATCGATATCGGAATCGGGCTCAGCGTCGAACAGAAGAAAGATCGACCGACAAATTTGTTCTTTTCGAAATTGACCGACGATATTATATGAGCTATCGCGAATCGAAGAAAGTGGATAGTGAATCGATCTCGTTGAAGCAATGTATCTTGATGCGAGTGTCTCTCTCTCTCTCTCTCTCTCTCTCTCTCTCTCTCTCTAATTTGTCCCTATTTTTATGTGTAACGCGCGCATAGTTAATTAGCAGACGGCGTTGCACCGCCAGCCAGGCAACGATAGAAAGTTACCTGGAAAACTCGCTAAAGCGAATCTAGACGGTCTTTTTATAGCGACTTCTCTTTGCCCCACTCGCTCGCGCACCCTCCTGTCCGCGCGCCGTGTATCCCAATTTAGCACTCCCTTTTCTTCGCTCTCATTGAAACGTTGGACAGACGTCCGTGGATTAATGCAACGTTTCGTGACGTCGGCCAGCACATAGCGGGTAATACGATAGTGAAATTTTAATACCGTGGCGCATTTTTTCCACGGCTACGTACTACCTTCCTGCGCGCTAGGTATTATCCGCTTTTTCAAAAAATATTTTATGCGCGGCACGACTGCGCCGTAATGCGGATGCGTGTAAAACAATTACGTCCGGGTTAAATAATCAAGGGACGTCTTGGGCTGGACGTTTCCCTTTCGGTGTCTCCGTCTCGCATTTCGCTTCCGCCGATCGCCGAAGCCCTCCCGTCCTTCGCCAGCTCGCGCGTATCCTCACGAGCTCTTTTTCCCGTTTCAGACGCAACCACCGACTCTGAAGGTCGACTGACGCTCGGTCTTCTTGGGAACAATTCGCACCGCGGCAGACGGTTCCCGACGAACAGAGAGATACGCACGCGTCGTATTGCCAGCCGATGCGTGGTCCAGCAGCATGAAACCACTTCCGCTTTCCGCTTTTCGGGCGTTGTTCCGGTTGAATTTGGAAAGAGGACTGTACGATGAGGATGGAACGCAACTTTACAACATGGACAGACACGTACAGGCGTGACAGGGTGCTGCCCTCTGCAGGCTAAAATTAGAGGGTGCTGTCCGAAGTTCTCCGCTACACGTTTGCATTTCCTATGCACTATTTCCCACGTGTAGGTGCGTACAGTCCCACGCGAAAGCTCGTGCCGTCGGTTTTCCGCGGCCGACGCGCGTGTACGTGCAAAATTTATCAGCTTATCGCCGATTGATTTATTGCGCGCAAGGAGAGCGGAATAAAAAAATCCGAAAAAAAGGAAAACGCGCCGGATTCATGAATGAAACTGTTTTCGCCGTTCCCGCTCCGCACGCCGTGACGAGCCAGCGAACGGGCGAACGAGCGAACGAACGAACAAACGAATGTACGAACGAACGAACGAGAGCGCGCACGTACGCACGCACGCACGCACGCACGCACGCACGCACGCACGCACGCACGCACGCACGCACGCACGCGCGCTCACTCGCGTGAGCGTATCGCCGCGACTTTTTATTCGATGATGTTTTATGAAAGCGATTTGTTAACGCGCGCAAATCCCGGGGAAAAAATGTTTTCTCAACCGATCGGCGCTTTGTTGCAGTTTCGGCGGCGAAACTCCGCGGCGATAACGCGACCACGAGCGCCTTCGAAGGCTGTTGCACGCTGTCGACGACGATCCTTTGACGCGTACACGTCCGTAAGAGGTGAATTTAATTAATCGGAATGCTAATTCCGTATCTCCACTTCGCGGTATTCCATGTATAACGTCAACGTCGCGCAGACAGAATCAGCGACGGATGCAGTATTCAAAGATAATTTCTCCATTTTGGGCATAGGTCTGTCTATCGCGTCGTTCGCGCAATTGCATTAAACGAATCGACTCGCCGCTTCCTCGCCGATCGCTCCAACTTTTTCATCATTTATTTCCGAGCCTGCAACGCTTTCGATCGCCGTACCGGCATAATCTTTTTCTACTTGGCGACAGACTGCTGGGTGCCGCGTCGTCCGCTGCGACGACGACGAAGCTGCTTCCCGGGGATTGCTCGCCTCGCTATTTGGCCGTCGGCAAATTTCGCCGAGGACTGTACGCGCTGTACCCTCTCCAGAGGCATTAGACGCAGTGTATCGGCGGCCGTGCTCGTGCGCGAGTATTAGACACCATGCCCGCAGCTCATTTGCCAACTCCGGCAAATTTACCAAATTTAAATGCAAAATCGGCCGGTGCTCCGTCGGTTCGATGGAGGCGCGAGCGAGATGGCGAGCTGAGCGGAGCGAAGCAGAGCAGAGCAGAACGAGAGAGAGAGAGAGAGAGAGAGAGAGAGAGAAACGGGGAAAGAGAAAGGCGAACAGAGAATGAGAGACAGAAAGACAGATATAGAAGCGAGGAGAGAACGAGCGAGCGAGAAAGGGCGGCTGGAGTGACGAGGGGTGGGTTAGTGGTATGGAGAGGAAACGCGCGGGTGAGAGCGAGAGGGTGGCTCCGAGCGGGAGCGAGAGCGCGATATAGGTAGATAGAGGCACGATAGTGCTGGCGGAGCGAGAGGGTGAGGGCGGAAGAGGAACGGAGACAGAGACCGTGGTAGGAAACTCAAATGGTCGCAATGGTGCGGTATAGTAGTCGCCTGGTTGTCAGGCGCAGCGTGCGATTGGTTCGCCGACCGTGTGTTACCTCTCTCTCCTCTTCGCGTGTCTATTCGCTATCGTCCGTCTTTCTTTCGCGCGCACCCTGCCCAACCTGCGCGTCCCCGACTTTCTCACCACCCTGCAAAGCCCCGCGACCGCGTTTTCGTTGCCGTCGCGCGAGGCCGTCCGCAATCCTCGAGGTGGCCTGTGATGTCTTCGACAGTTGAGCAGGGAAAAGTTTCGCGGAGATCCGCTGCGGGGGAATGAGGAAGTCGGCGTGTGGTCGTCGGCGAGCGAGCGACTGTCGGCGCGAGTAATGCGTCTAGTCGCGCGAAAGAGTAGTCGCTCCTTCAATGCGAAAGTTTAAATAGTTGTGCGCCGAGCCCCTCCCCGTCGCGCCGCGGCAATTCGCGCTGCACCACGTGCGCGAGTTGCAGCGGCGGAGAAATTGCAGGCGACGTGCATCTGTCGCCAACGATCCTCGACGGGTTGTTCAAAGAAACGCCGCAAATGTGGTCCATGCGAGAAATCGATCGAGAAATCACTTTCGACGGTGACGATGGCGTCGATGACGTACAATCGCAACACCATTCCAACTTTCCGGCGGCACAGCTAATAGTTGGTCACCCTCCCTGCCGCCCCGCCGCCCCAGGAAGCAGGCCGCAAAACGTCGACTCTGACCGAGCGGAGTTATATATGCTCTTTTTTTAGCACGCCATTTTACGAGTATATTAATTTCGAGAATAATAAAATATCGCCGCGCCGCACGTTTATCCGCGCTGTAACAATTACCCGGATTTACCCCGCTGTGTGTTTCGGTCCAGGTGCTTCTTTTTAGTCGTTGTCGGTGCAAGATTGCAAAAAGCGCTTGTATATAACCGCCGGCTCGCGCTATCGTTTACTGGAGGGGCCCTTCCCCCCCTTCCCTACCTTGCCGCTGCCCTGTCGCCTCGGCGCATACGGATATATAAAAAGTACACGCGGCGCTCGATCGCGGATCGGTGCGCGCGGCGTGGCGCGGCGCGGCGCGGCTCGGCGCGTTAATTCCGCGGGAAAGAAGATACGTTACCGGACGCGTCCGGTTTCGAGCGGATCTAAATCCTCGGCGGAGAAAACGGCCCGCACACTCTAAAATCGTCAATCAATGTCTCACGCTCCTGCCGCGGCACGGCGCGTCGCCCGCCGCCTCCTGCCGACCCCGTTCTCCACCCCCGCAACCACCCCCTCCGTTCTTCTGCCACGTCCCGCCGCCGCCGCCGCCGCCGCCGCCGCCGCCGCCGCCGCCGCCGTGACGGTACCGTCGATCGCTCGTCGTCGCGCGGGCACACACAGCCAAAGGGTTGCCAATTATTATTCGCGGTACACTTCGCACCGTTTTGTTGTTCATCGGCAGCGCCGTTTATTATTCATCGTTCATCATATTGTGGTGCCCGTTACAACGCGCAGTTACAACACGACGATGGGGCGGAATACGCCGGGCCTGCTGCGTTGTTTCGCATAGCGTTACAGCGTAACGTCGACGTTACGAATGGCATAGAGGGCGAAAGCGCGCGCGCTCCCGCGAGCCGCGCGTATACACGAGCGCGCGCGCGCGCGCGTGTGCGCGTGTCGGTACACCTCGTGTACGCTCGTCAAAATACAAAGTGAACACGAGTCCGCGCCATGGGGACGTTTATTGTGCACTCGTACGTTGTTTTATCGGCGTTACATTACGCGATAGTTTTCAGTACTCTGTCCCTTCCCGCCCACCCTCTGGGCCCCAGCGTCCCTCTTGCCGCCCTGCCCCGCGCTTCTTTTAATAATGCGCATTACGATAATATCCCTTTGTGGCCGATGCCCGAGGGTGGTCGCGCGGGGGAGGGAACGGTCGGGATGGAGGAGGCGAGCACCGCAGCGCGGTTTTGATATTTATACGTTCGATGTCGGGCACTCTCTCTCTCTCTCCTCTCTCTCTCTCTCTCTCTCTCTCTCTCTCTCTCTCTTTCATGTGCGCTCGCGCGTGCCAACGAGTGTAAAACTCCGACCGGCTCCTGCTCGGGCGATAATTACTTTATAATTAAGGCCTTCGCCGAGCCTAGATGGCAATCGGTCGCTCCGATACGCATCGCGCGGCTCAATTCGCACTCCTTGAAGAAATCGGCAGTGCGCTCGCGCGCGCGCGACACGTGTCACGGTTAACGGCTCGATTATGTGCGTCACTTAAAACGGAAGAGTTAATTACAAATCGGCAGAATGACGAGCATACAATGCTAGAGCGCGCGCGCTCGCTCGAATTTTAATTAAAACGAAGATGCATAAATATTTGCGGAAACCGCCTTTTTTTGTTGTGCGCGAGACGCTTCCGCGTACTAATTTTAACAAGATCCCGAGTGTCGCGTGCGCGAGAGCGAGCGCGCGCACTGCCGGCGTGCTCACGCTGTTTGTTTTACGCGTGAAGTATTTTTGATATGTTAATACCCCACCGCCAACGTGTATAATAGCGGGGCGTACATTTCGTAGCGCGTTCGCAGTGCGATGCACATGTGAAATTTATATGTAATCGATTGAAAGTGCGGATTTGCTTTGTCGACGCTATGGAATATTAGCGGGGCGTTGTTTACGGCAGAAGACGAAGATACGCGCGGGCGTGCGCGCGCGCGCGATGTGGAAAGGGGCAGGGGAATAAGTTTAATGAGCTTTCGAAATGGCTCTGGTGAAGCTTGACGCGGCTAAAGACACATCATGACACATTAAAGATACTTCAGCGCCTCACCCTCATTAAAGGTCGCATGTATGATTCATGTGACACGACGCTTCCACGAGCGCACATACGCACACAATGTCGATTGTGTACGCGATGAAATGTATTTTTCACCACGCGCGTTTATGATACTGCACGTGTTTGTGTGATTTTAACAGTTGCTCCGATGACGCGTGCATATCGTAATTCCGACGGGCGCGACACTTGTACGAAGAATACCGCCCACACATTTCACCCCGTGCAATTGCATGCGCCGGTAAATGCAAAGTGCGAGTGCGTTATAAGGACTCGTAATTCAAGGAGTGCGTATGCGCAAATTCGGCCAGCCGCGGGTCTCGCGCGGTAAATTCGGTGCGCGCGGAATAATGAGGACAGACGTCGCGCCGGCGGGTAACCGGCGGGGTCACGGGGGAGGGGGAGAGAGAAAAATCTTGGCCGACCAAACTTCGGTATTAATAGAGGAAATCCGGGATGCGTCCGACACCGGGAATATATATTCGTGCTCCTCCTTGCTCTTTCGTCGCAGCGAATGTAATTTTAAATTGCCACGAAATTTATGGAAACTCGTCTCCACATATTTCTCCTTCTCTTTTTCTCCCTCTGCCTCTGTGCGCCTCCCTCTCTCGCTCTCATTCTCTTCCTCCCTCTCCCTCCCCCCTCTCTCACCCTCTCTCTCTCTCTCTCTCTCTCTCTCTCTCTCTCTCTCTCTCTCCCCCTCTCTCTTGTCCTATGATTACATCAAGTTCATAAAATAATAAGCAATGTAAAAAAAACTTTCGCTTTTCAGCGTGTCGTTTATAAAGCGTAACCTACGAGAACGCGTTTGAACGCATTTCAGTCGTATGGGATGCGCATCAGGATGACCTTTGCATTCGGAAGCGCACTACAGAGTGGTTTTCACAATTTCGCGTGTAAAATTTTTAAACAACGCCACCCGCCATACTTTGGACCGTCATTTGGATAATTTCTTCTCTGTAGTTTAAAATTCGCCCCCACCCCACCCTAAAATATATCAGCGATATCGCCAACAGTGATTATAATCACTCGCATCCTCTCTCTCTCTCTCTCTCTCTCTCTCTCTCTCTCTCTTTCTCCCCCTCTCTCTCTCTCTCACTTTTTCTCTCAAACAGGCCCGTCCCTTCGGCAGCCAGCGATTCTTCCGCATCAACAAGGACGACTTTTCAAAATGTCTCGGCGCGCTCTGGCCGAACAAAGTAATTTAACGCGAATTAACATAAATCACTCAAGTTCCGTTCGTGGGTTATTCGCTCGCTCGCGCGCGCTCGTCCGTTGCCCCGACAGTTCGCCATCCCTCAACGATCCCGGCTGCCACCCATCAGTATTACCCTCTCGCCGGGTCCGAGGCAACGGCCGATTACGACGTCCCGACAGAAATTTTCAATTTTCGAACTTTCCAGCCGTGTGCTCGCGCGTACTTGTCGGAATAATTTCCAATCGACCGATTCCTTCCGCAATATCTTCGCCTTCCGTTTCGCGTCAACATCGACGAGTTCATGCTGGAACTGGCCGGCGACGGGGATGAAATCGGGCGCGCGATGAAATGAGTTCAAGCACACGAAGAGAAGAATCCGCGTGGTGTCCTCCGCGTGCGTATAATACACGCGGGATATGCACGGTAATTGCTGCCAAGCTCAAAGCTACGGATCAGCCGATCAACCGGACGTGCGTAACAACTTTTTCACGCAACTCTTCAATATTCGGCATTGAACATTTTTGTAATAAACCGTCATAACAGCTGCGAGCCTATTAAGGATTAGTCCGCTGGAAGCTGCAAATCGCAGAATAAAACTTTCACATTCACGTTATATATATCGACTCTTTCTCCCATAACCACCAAGCCCCATTCATTCTCCCGATTCATCACCCGTGCGTCTTTGTCCTGCCAAACGTACGGAAAGCGACGCTGCAGGCCGTACGGCAAGGAAACGCGAGAACACTCGAAAGATTCGAGATCGGCGGCGGGGCGGCGGGAGGGGGGGGGGCTGCGCGCTCGCAATTTATTTTTTCCGCTGCACTCATCTCCGAGGAACGCGCGGCTACGCGAGCGTCATTAACGCCGACTTCAGGCGCGCCCCCGCATGCATCTCACGCGCGACCGATCCTCGCTCTCCCCGAGCTTTATTAACCATTTGCGGCGAGCTGACCTCTCGCTATCCAATAACCGCGCGACCGGCCAGCCAGTCGTTGCCTTTTATTGTCCCGGATAAGACCAGGTGTATGGCGCCTTCATTCGCGACGGCGAGCACGTCGTCGGCTTTACGACGCCCAAGGTGCACTTTGTGCGCGATCTCGATACCGTGGACGTCCCAATATCGCACGGCGAGTTTTATCCGCAATTCTCGCCGCTACGCGGAGACGCAACGTTAGCTTATCGAGGACGAAGCGAGCGTCCTTACGATTCATCCCGCAGGCGAATATTGTTGTCGCGCGGGCAAAGAAACGCGCGGCGAGACTCGCGAAATCGCCGCGGTATAACGGTTGGATTTTATTTCACACGTCGGGGACGGTTAGAAGGGCTCGAGAAGAGAGACGACCGCTCGCTTCTCTCGCCAGGACCGGTTGGCGGGAGAGCGCTCGTCTTGGACGGAACGAGTTTTCCTGCCGTAGACCCCCGTGTAAGATTCGCGCGTGTGGCCTAAGATGAATGTATCTTTTCGTATGCAGATGACGCCGTGTCACCTCGCGGATGCTGCGGAAATCTTTTCCTCGGAAACGTGCTTGACATGCGAATAGAAACTCCTCCTCCGTGGAGTTTCGCTGACGCGAATCCTGACGAACGCGGAGTCTCAAAGTTTGCAAAGTCGTGGGCTACGATTCCTCAATCTCGTATACTCTCTCGATACGTCGGCGCGTAATCACTCACTGACATTACGGAGCAATTAAACGTCTCATTGGGCAATGAAACATCTCACTAATGCGAGAGCTCAAAGCGCTGTGTCCGTCGCATTAATGAGCCAACGCGGCGGCGATGAACAAGCCACCGCTGAGCAACGACGTGCTCAACCGAAGTTTCGAGAGGATAAACGTGACGTTTCAGAAGCAGATCTTCAGGAGATCGACGTTATAGTCGTGCCGGCACATACGGCCGGCCGTCTGTCGTGGAACGAGTTTTGCAATCGCGGACCAACGCGGACTCGTTCGGCTCGACAAAGCGGCGCGAGGGATGTCATCATATCTCGCCGGGGAGAGAACTCGTTTCCTCGAGAGGAGCAACAAACGCACACGGAGGGTAGAGCCAACCGCGCGCTCGCTGGACCGCGAGGGACGCTGCGCTTCGCGAGGACACACGTTGTAACGGCACAACGCATCATCCCTCGCGCGAGTCCGGCGGCCCCCCAGTGGATCGACGGGTGGATCCAGTTTTTCGGAAGGAGAACCAGACGAACCGGTGGCGGACCCCACCTGGACAGCGCCGCTGGAGAGGACCCCCAGCCGTCATTCAAGTTTCCGCGCTTAGCCCCTTTTGATATTCAGATTCGCCGGCGGATTCTCGCGCGATCGCGAGAATCGCGAGCGTCACCTCCGAGGACCTCCAGTGTCGTCGCGGACGTGTCGTCAAAGAGACCAAACGGCCCGGAGAGTGTTTCGGTTCTGTAAAAGAGCGCGCGTTCTATATCCCGCCGGGTTGACTGACGTGCCGCCGACAAAGAATCATCCTCTGATCGCGCGCGCACCGACGCACAAAAGATGGACACGCTCGTGTGTGACACGGTCTTTCACTCCAATTTGTATCTCGCGAGGTGAGTGCAGACATCCGTGATGGCGATACGTCGGGGGTATAGTCTCACGTTAGCGCGAGATTACGCGCCGTAGTGCGCCGGCTCGTTTGTTCCGCGGTTATTACGTTCTATCGAAATGTCATGTATAGCTTGCTAATTAGTCTTTGAAACATTTCGCGCTAATAACGACGCTTCCCTGCGCGTGTCACACGACGCCGCTATTGATCGGCCTCGATTCTAAATCTTCTTTGTGCCTGTGTCGAGTCGGCCGTGATAAATACAATGAGATTCGTGTATGTGCCCGTTAAATGTACGTCATTGCGCACGCAACGAGACTGTTGTTTGTTTGTTTTTTTTTAGTGAAGTTTTTTCTTAGCGAAGTTGTGCTGCTGTGTTTGACCCCATCCCGCGCAAAACCGCGCTTTTCGTGCAACCAAGTTTTATCGCAAATTAATTTCGACATCGGTTACGAGTCGGTTTGTCGCCACCGCGCTTCTTTTACCTCTCTTTCATCTGATCCTGATATTTCTCGATTGACATATCCTTAAAGCAGAGAAAAAGTGGGAATAACGTACACGAGTAAAACGCTTAAAAAGAAAGACCGGCGTGCTAATAAATCGGTAAATCGCGAGTTAATTCCGTTACGTCGGGGTGATTCTGAGCGATCCGTTCGAATAAAAAAGGAGGAGGCTCTCTCGCGCGCGCTGGCCAGATGCAGGAAAAAGGAAGAGAGGCGAACGCTACCGGGACGCCGGCGAGAGCGGCTTTAAAGTGATCTCGACGAGTGAGAAAAAAGAACGCGTTGCGGGGTGATGGAACGGCGAAATAAAAAGAGGAAAGATCGAAGAATTCGATAAACCTCGAGGCACCCTAAAGAGCTTAAATTCGGACGCTGCGCCTCGCGCGTCGCACCGTGCTCTCCTCCTTTTCGTTTTCTCTTCTTTCGCGTTGCTTTTTACTATTTTACATGCGCCGACATAGAGCTTCTCACGTTTGCACAACGCGAAAAGATATCCTTAAAGTGCACGAGCCG